>NW_028277042.1:6820000-6937500 GCF_059951505.1 Python bivittatus | reverse complement strand
TGAGCTTGACCTTCATAATTCCATTCCATCACAGATGGTACCAACAGTGATAGGCACCTTGGGTGCAATCCCAAAACATCTGGAGCACCACTTGAAGACCATCGGCAGTGACAATTGCATCACCATCAGTCAATTGCAAAAGGCAACTTTACTTGGAACAGCTTACATCCTGCCATGATACCTTTAACACCATCAAACAACAACATCTGCCTATCCCAGGTCCTTGGGAAGGACTTGATAGGTGGGTAAAAATGCCAAAATCCAGTCTAAATGTCTAGCTGACTATGTGACCAACAATAATTTATTAAATTTATATGCCGCCCAACTCCCAGCAACTCTGGGCAGTTATAGAGCAAGGCCTATTATTCATTACCTTTTGCTCTCAGAGGACAAGCAAAGTCTAAACACAGTAAATCAGTGTTTCTCAACCTTGGCATCTTTAATATATGTGGACTTCAACTCCTAGAATTAGCTGGCTGGGGAATTCTGGGAGTTGAAGTTGAAGTCCACATATCTTAAAGTTCCCAAGGTTGAGAAACACCATAGTAAATGATCCTAAATAAATGAGCAAGTGCCCTTAACAATCTGTGTGGTCAACTTTGAGGGTGAATCTGAATATGTGTTTGCATGGGTGTATAAAATCTGGTCCCCCAGTGTCACTACATATCACCTGCCCCACTGATCCTTGAGGATTCCTTAGCTGATAGATTGCACATTTCTACTAGTTCTCTTCCTTTTCTGTAGTGTGTAGTAAATATGTGACAATAATAGGACCCCCCCCCTTTTTTAACAAGACTCTTCAATTATTTTACTTGTAGATATAGATACAGCTTAGATGATGAACTATAAAAAAAAATTAAGAATTTCATCAGCAGTTTGAAGAGGGTTTTGCATTGGTTAATAGATAAATTGCATGTAGCTGTATGGAATCAGCGAAAAGGTTGCTTTCAGCCTGCATTTTTCATTGCGTGAGTCTATATTCAGAACACAAAGCTAGAGCACAGATTTTGTCCTCCGTACTGTGAGGTGCTAGACAGATGCTCTTACAAAGACCATTTACTTGGTCCTTGTATTTGTGATTCCCAAAGAAAACTTGGCATCTAACAAGATGAAGAGGAGGGGGAGAGAGAGTGCTAGCGCGCACTGCTCTCGTCCAAGTGCATCAAATGTAGATTTGGGTCTATTATGTTTTCCACTAGAGTGGATTTTGAACATAGGCCTCCTGAGGGATGTATTCAAGGGCATGCTCTGAACTCTCTGCCATAGAATTCTTATAACCAAGAGGTTTCACGGAAAAATGGCATCTGTGTTGACCTGGGAAACCCATTATTAGCAGCTTGACTCCTTAGTCCCTTGAGAACATTCCGTCTCCAAACCATTATAAACTAGCTCTGAAGTGTCTTTATGCCGTTCTGTGAATCTATGAAATTGCTGAAATTAATATTTTGGGGTTCAAATTTATTGGAGGTGATATCAGGGGTCTCTGAACTTTTTGTATTTGGAATGTAAGAATAGGTTTCTTACAAACTGGCAGCCTTGGAAGGGCTGATCCCTTCATAAAATGTCTGTCATTGTAGGTGGAGCCTGTGAGAAAATAACTGGTTACCAACTGTTTCCATCACACTTCTAAATCTGCAGAATGCACTATCGAGACTCTGATGGCTTTGTCAAGATGGGGGAGGGGGGAACAGATACCACAATGTCACAATGCAGGCTTTGCCCCAATAAGAGACATAGCTTACATCATGATATCACAATGCTCCTTTCATGACTTGTCCCCCATGTGCTCCTTCCCCTCACAGAGTGTCAGCCCCATTAGCAGATCAGTCCAGGAAATCAACTCATTCTGGACTTTAACCCCTCTTGCCTTTATTTTTAAATTAATTTAATTCATTAATAATTAATTTAATTTAATAATTAATATTATTAATAATAATAATTAAAAATAAATTAAAAATTTTTAAAAATTAAAAAATAATAATTAATTAATAATTAAATTATTATCGGAAACAGAAGTAATTCTGGATGCTGTCACTTTACTTTGGTTTCCTTAAAAAAAAAAAATCAAATATAGAGAGGGTAGTGAAGCTAGTGGACACCAAGGGGCATACTGGTGCCTGTAGGGATTACATTGGGAATTTCATGGTTATATCTATACATAATTAATTTTGGTGGATTCACTTCTAGTGCACATCCATTCCAAATTATATATGTACAGGAAGTTCCTGACTACTATGTCTGCTGTTCAATTGCTCGGCTCATGAGAACTTTCATGGAGCCAGACTCAGTTGTACAATCTTAGAAACTAGTTTTCTGTTGAAGCTGCTGGGATGTTCCAGGAAATAAATACAAGACTTTTTCCACTGTATTTCTAACTGAGCTTGGAGGTATGAGAGTAAGGAACTGGTATAAGCTATGCAGATATTGTTATTGTACAGGGCTTTCAAGGATGCTACTGTGGGATGTCATGTCCAATATATCATGCACAGTTTGACACGTTTCCCTGAAACTATGATGTCCCATCTTCCTTGTGAATTAAATTATAGTCTTTGGATTCAGATATCTGTAAGCAAATTCCAGAAAATGAAAGATCAGAATTAATACAACAAAGTCATTACAATCATAATGCAAAATAATCATAAAGTTATTTGACATTATTAAAGCATTTAAAAGGCTAAATTGGAGAAAAGAAAAGAGCATCTTGATGCCCTTTCCTAAACCAGTGTGGGACCAATTGAAGTTTATAAGAGAAGTGGTCCATAGTTAGGGGGTGACATAGGAGACCATTGGCCAACATGGGTCTGCTTTAGATGTACCTGTTCTGCAGGTCCTACAGTGTTTCAGATAGCCAGGCCATACATTATTGGAGTCCTCAAAATTTAAAACCAACACCTTGAATTGAGCTTGAAAAGAATTGGAAACCATCTGAGAAAGTTCAATATACATGCCCTGTAATTGCAGTATGACTCTTTCAATTTTGCAGTTATACTGGGAAAGCAGAGAGGAGCACATGAAGCTTTGTTCGTATAATGCCAAACCATTCCATCTTTACTTTCAATAGAATAAAAAATGTCATCCAGTGAAATGCCTGTTTGCTTGGCAGCAAGATTCTGAAATCTTTTAATTTTCATTAAACATGAAAACAACAATTGATATCAGTTGTTAAAAATGCTCTTCCAGGTGAATATTACAGAATTCTGTCTGATTTCACGTGGATCTGGAATGGTACTGCCAAATGCTGCACAGCACATGAAATGGCACACTTTCTGCATCCCAAATGACTTGAGGATTCCTCTTGTCCTTGGAGACTCTATTTTAAGCTATGGAATCAGTGGACTCATTACATGTCCTAAAAATAAAGCAAGATTTATAAACACCTAAAGCGGCTTTATGCTCAGTATGCCTCATCTGGTTGGCCAGATGTTTAAGGACATTTGCACAAAGGTTCGGAGGGAGTCCAAGCTCCACATCCTTGTGCTGGGGGATATAAATCTTTTTGTTGGTTGACTTGCATTTTCTTGAGGTAATCTCTTATGGGTATAGACTCATGATGGACAGGGAGAGGATCTAAAGAGATTTGGGAACTCCTTTTCTCTCTAATTCCGCCACTTCCTCTCTCTCTTTGTTTTTCCACTACTCTTTCAGACCACAGCAGACTGCTGTCAGAAAATGTCTGAAGTGGCCACTTACATAAGGCTTTTCCTTACGTAAGGCTTTTCCTTTACATAAGGAAATCAGGCTGTGCAACCCTAACACCATCGGTCTAAAGCCCATTTACAACAAAACACTTTATAAGTTATCTGTCTTAATTGATGCACAAATATGATGAAGAGGAGGAGAGGAGAGATCAGAAAAGGAGAAGGTGTAGAAAAGAGAGAATGAGTTTGTCCTATCCACTTATGTCTCTCACTCCATCCCCCACTTCCTTTGGCCCAACCCTCCCTTCGCATGTTGCCTCAACAGATTACCTAGTGAGAATGTGGCACCTGATGGAAGACAATCTGCCCGTCCTTGCCCATCCCTTCAACCAGCAATAGGCCAAATGTATCCCATTGGTATTTCAAGTCCACCTCCCATCAGCTTTACCCACCATGGCCAACAATGGAACCACACTTGAAAAACAAGAAGAGGGCCATACATTGCCAACTACTTCTTTTAAACTCTGTTTGCACCAGCCTAGGTAAAAGTAGAAGCAATTCTGCTGAACTTCTACAAACTGAGGGAGGGGGAGAAACATATTCTGTCAGAGTGTAGTACATGGCCATAATTTTGTGTCCCCCCCCACTTGACTTCTGAGAGTCTTAACCTGGGTTCAGTGTTTAGCCCTGGATAAGATTCATCCCCCTTTGGATTGTGTAAAAAGCTCCCACAGGCCCCCTCCCCAGCTCCTCCTGAATGACAGTGTTAATTGCCATTGACTGTAACAGAATATGAATAGCACAGCTACTTGACACCAAGTTAATGGTCCTGACTTTTCAAGGCAGGGTGGGGAGTGTTAAGCTAGAGGGGAAAAAGGGTGACAGAGAAGATAAGAACCCTTGTGATTCTCTTGGAAAAGATTAAAGCGTCAGTGTCTTTCAAGATACAGTTGTGTGGGTTGCCATTTGTATGAAGATCTGTTAAAATGGAAAGGGATGGGAGATTTTTCCAATTGCAGAGGCACTGTAAAAGCACGCTTACTGGTTTTATAAAAAAGGTGAAACTTCCCTCCAGTTGAATTTGACTTCCAGTGACTGAATGTACCCTATAAGGGGTTTTTTTTGGTAGCAGTGTTTTGTCGTTGGCTTCATACTTCCCTCCCACCTCCCCAACTTCCTAGTATAGTGTACAACCTTGGTTGTCTTCCATCCAAAGTACTAACCAAGTCCATCGCTGCTTAGCTTTTCCAGATGACCCAAGGTTGACTCAGTGCCGCTACTTATCTAGACCCCAGTGAAAGACCAATTATCAAATTATTGGAGGAGGAGCAATAGAGGATGCCAATCTTCCTCGCCTTTGTGTGTACCTTTAATTACTCTTCCTTAGGAGGGACCCCACCATAGCTAAAATTAGGGAAAATTGAAAGCAAGACTTGTGGATTTGATTGTAAATTTCATCAATTCCTTGTTTGTTGTTGTGCAAATGAAGTGTCAGGTGTCAATCTATATTTTTAATTACACACGTGGAATTTATTTTATTCATGATGCTAAACATATCAAAACAACTATGAGGCTAAGACAACAGAGAAATCACAGAAAAAAGCCAGTTTGAGAGCCAGTCTGGTCTAGTGGTGAAGGCCCCAGGCTAGAAAGCAGGAGACCATGAGTTCTAGTCCTGCCTTAGGCATGAAAGCTGGCTGGGTGACTTTGGGCCAGTCATTTCTCTCTCAGCCCAATTCACCTCACAGGGTTGTTGTGGGGAAAATAGGAGGAGGAAGGAGTATTAGGTATATTCACTGCCTTGAGATATTTATAAAAATAAGAAAGGCAGGATAAAAAAAATCTAAAAAAATGTGTACACATACAGTATGAGAATAAATATGTCTGCAAACATAAGAAGATTATAGCATAGAAGGATACTTCCTTTAAAGGTTGAATTTGTAGTCTCCTAGCCATCTATATTTTTGTACCCTTTCATTAATGTCCTTCCTTCCTTCCTTCCTTCCTTCCTTCCTTCCTTCCTTCCTTCCTTCCTTCCTTCCTTCCTTCCTTCCTTCCTTCCTTCCTTCCTTCCTTCCTTCCTTCCTTCCTTGTTACTTAATCAACAGCAGCCTTAATCAAACGGAGAAAAAAATGTTAATCAGATTCATTGATTCTTTTGGTAATTAACAGGAAGAAAGGCAAAGCTAAATTTGAAATAATATGTATTTGGGGCTGCACATCTTTGGGAGAGGACTTCATATGGGTAGCCTGGGCAGTTAAATGACCCATCCGATTGTGAGTGATTAGGAAAACGCAGTGGTTTATGTATGGATTAGCACATTGATAGCTCCTGAGTAGCAAAAGACGATGAGTAATTGCCTGACAGAGGAGCACTCCATTCAGCTTGGTCCCTGAAATTAATTTCGTTCTCCAGACTGGCAGAAAGCAGCTGCGGAATTTCAGCTCAATACTCAAATTAACTAGGAGTCTAAATTATTTCTTTGCACACACACAGGCAGAGTATTCAAGAAGCAAGTTGCCAAATTGATCTAGATTTTTATAGAGTGGACAGAATGACTATTTTTTTCTTTCAGCAGGCTCTGCCTCTCAGAACTGGTGAGTTAAAGCCAACCCAGGAACAAGTAGTTCTGTAGCCAACATCTGAAGGTCTCTTCAAAATGAGAAAAGGAGGTGAATGGATGATTTCTGGATTCAAAAGAGCCCAAAGAGGATGGGGGAAAGAATAAGATGATAATTACTTGATAGAAAGATGGGCAGAAGGCATAACTCTATGTTCTCTTCTCTTCTCTTCTCTTCTCTTCTCTTCTCTTCTCTTCTCTTCTCTTCTCTTCTCTTCTCTTCTCTTCTCTTCTCTTCTCTTTTTCTTACTATCTTTTTTTTTTTTTGGTATACTTTTACTGTATCAAAAAATTCCAATTAAAATATATATTTTTAAAAAAATTAGAAAAGGAGGCAACCAAAATACCTTGAAACTCTGCTACCTCTTTAGCAGACTGAATAACTTATATAAATACAAAACAAGGGTGTAGCACTACTTCTACTGAATGGTCTGATTTGATCACAGTTACAAATAGCAAAGAACAGAAAGGAAAAAAGACGTTTTAAAAACAAATACTCTATTTTTTTCCTTCTGTTTTGCAACAGCTTGAGCATTTTCAGCGCAATTTCCAGGCTTTTTGAAAAGGTTCAGTATAGACCGAGCTCTCTCTGCCATTATGAAAACAAAGTATGATGTGTTTGCAAATAAATAATTATGGTTGTCACTTTATTAAAGAAATTTGGGCTGCAATCCCATGCACAATTATTGGCAAAGAAGTCATTCTCCTTAATTGGAATGGCATTACTGAGTAAAGACACTGAAGATGAATCAGTTTATCGTTGACACCTTAATTGAGCAGTCATTTCAAATCTGCCGCAATTGTATGTAGAAAAGAAGTTTTAAAGGTAGCT
This sequence comes from Python bivittatus, assembly GCF_059951505.1. NCBI lineage: Eukaryota > Metazoa > Chordata > Lepidosauria > Squamata > Pythonidae > Python > Python bivittatus. The sequence goes on along the minus strand of NW_028277042.1, from coordinate 6,930,409 downwards.
GGGAAGCATAACATCTAATCGCCTTCTTCTTCTTAGATAAGATAATATGGGTTGGTGATAGACTGTTTACTTCAGATGCAAAAGCAGCTCCAGATATGACTGGGGTGATTAACATTGCAGACTTCCTTCTTCTCAATTTCCCCGTTGTGTATAAAACACAGCTTTATCTTTGGTCTCATATCAATGGCCATGTAATATTGTAGGCCTCACCTCTGACATCCATAACTCTCTTGAAAGGAAAGCCTGTCTGTCTAAATTTTCTCCATCTTTGGAAACCTGTAGATTGTATGGAAAGTCTACCTGTACTGAGATTTATATACTGCAGGCTTTCCCTGACAGAGTCCATGTCTAATGAGTGGAGGTCAGTGGTGAAGGCAAAGACATCACCCTGCATTCCTATTCTACGTGATTATCCTTCTCATGACATCTCTGTTTAAGGTGTCAGAACATATCAGGGATGGACATCCTACAGACCATATGTGATCCTCCTCTGAAACACCCAAGAATGTGTTGCTGCAAAAGAAAGGGAAATGGGAGTGTAAGGTCATTTGGAGCTGAAATGTTCCTATTCACACTGATAATGTCACAACATCCCTGGGATGCTCCTATAATTTGCTAGCTAGTTGGTTATAATGGGAAGAAGGAATAACCTTGAGGAACAGAGGAAAAGCCACAACAAAACAATGGTCAGATAAAAGAAATCTGAGTCCGGGGCAGAAATGTAATTTGAGAAAGCTTCTCAGATGTGACCCTCCCTAGTTCTCATGAGGATAAAGGGAGGGAAGGAGGAAGCACATTCAGACCTACAAGATTCTGTTACTATAATCTTATAATAAAAGTAGTACTAGCTTGCATACCTTTGGTTTCTAAGTTTGATCTACCTTGGAGGGCTGATATTGGGGGACTAGGTAGCAGCTTCTCATATGGAAAACATAGTCCATTCTTGATGTATGCAATAGTGAGCTAGACAGACATATGCCCTAATTAATCTTTCTGTGTTCCTATGTTTTTAGAGGATGCATGCAAAGTTCCAGCTGGCATCATTTCAGGAGAGGTGTTTCCTCTTCTCTTGCACAAAGGAGAGAATTGCCACTTCTTTGAGGGCGTCTAAAGGTTTTATGAGTACTTGCATTTGTGACTGATCTGCTAATCAGTTAATTGCTTTAAAAAGAAATCCAAAAGTAGTTTGCAATATATTGCGCATTATGTACTAATTTCAGACAAAATATTACCATACGGTACAAAATTCATGCAGTTCATCCTATTTAAATCTATAGCCAGTAATCCATACTTCATTTGATTATTTTTAATATGGGCAAACAACTATGAGGCTATGTTAGAATTTTGAACGATCAATAGAGTTTTCCATTTTAAAATTCATTCTTGTTGAACTGATACATAGTCCAGTGGCTTGTAGCAGGCAGATTTGCTAAATGCTGGGCCCAAATATATAAGCCATACTTTGGCTTAGAGAGCCAGTGTGATGATGCAATTATTATGATGCTCGACTAAGAGCAGCTAGTCCAAATTCTAGTCCCGCCTTCGGTACAGAATCCAGCTGGGTGACTTTGGATCAGTCTCTCCCTCTGAGCTGTAGACTAGACAGTCAAAAAGCATCTCAAAAGATGGGAATAGCAAACCACCTTTGGAACACGCCTGTCAGGTTCAGCCCAAAGAACTCCAAGAGACAATGCAAATACAGTTCTGTTGCGTTTATTAGCTTCAACCTCAGGACAGAAATATCACCAGACTGAACCCTAGTTCCCAAGCCAGCCAGCCACAACACCGTGAATTCCTTAGGGAGGTGCCAGCCTCATCTTCTTGAACTTCCCACGCTCCTGTTGGGGGCTAAGAACACGCTTATCTCCCTGAGCCTGGCCTTCATAAGTCCATTCCATCACAACACCAAAGAAAATGGTAAAGATTTGTTGAAGGCAAAACAAACAAACGACCAAACAGCTTAATAAAGGGCTTTGTCTCCTGCAACACACTGAACTGCAAGCTCCCCAGCCCCATTTTACCGTACATGTTATACAAGCCTATTCAGGGAAAACACTGTCTTCCTGGCAATTCTGTTAAGAAAGGGACGTTCCCCGATTCTGAATCACATCATACACCACTCAGAAGGTTTTGTTTTGTTTTCTTGAAGGGAATACCACAAAATATGCTAAGACATGCCCAATGCACATGTTTGAAACCAGGATGGCTTGTATAATTGATTTAAATGTTTTCTTCTCTCTTTTTGTAAGTCCTTTGGTAAAACGTTCACGGCACATGGTGATGTAATCTACATAGATATGTGTGCATCGTTACAGAGCCATCAAAGGGGCAGAACCCAAAGAGGTCCATAGTCCAGCTTCTGGCCCTCAAAGCATCTACCTATAAAATCTACCACACTGATGGACAGATGTGTAGGTTGGTGTAAGAGCTTCATTAGAGTGGAATGATTTTAGGGGGGGCAAGTTTGCTTTTATTGTGGTCAGTTTCATTTTCTGGATATTGTTTTTAATGTTTGAATAGCCCTATGGGATGAGTAGTTTAACAATTTTCCTGGATTTACTTTTCCTTTCATATATACCTATTCAGATATATTAATAAAAGTTCTGTTCTCTGGAATTTCATGGATTAAAATGAGACCTGTGTATTCTAGCATCTCTGTTCTTAAAATAGATCGGCTGACTGACATAAACATCCCTCCAATTACTTGTTGCTATATTTTTATATCATCATCATCATCATCATCACCACTCTCAGAATGTCTTGCACTTGGGCATGTTAGTAAACTGAAGAACCGTAACATTTTTATATTAAAACAACACTACTTGAAGCTCTTGAAAGAATTATGGGATCAAAAGGTAATGAATTAATCAATTGACACTATTGAAGTAAGTGGAGAAGTTAATGTTTGTAGGATGAGCCATCTGGGAAGAAGAATTTCTGTTATTAAGGTTAAGATGGTTGAGGGTAATTAGAGGCTATGGGGTTTCCATGCTGTTTTTGTCCTAATACCAATGTTTAAGTGCAGTCATATGAAACTGCATGTGTTCATAAGCCAGAAATAATTCTGGGTATGGTTTGCATCAACTGGTAATGAGGAAAAGTAAGTGTCCTGTTACATGTCTCAGCACATTTTAGAATTATGGATAGGAGTCTATGTTACTGAAATTACATTTCCTCCCAGAGGAAAGAGATCTAACTTCTTTAGAAGGTCCATTACATATTTCCCTTATATGCACATGGATTTTTCTTAGCCAAGGGTGAGTAAGCAGAGGCTGCAGAGAACCATTTCTTTAACTTCCATCCTTGGAAGCCCACAAAACATACTAGTGCCACCCAAAAAGTACCACCAATTTGTTGGTGGCTGGCAGATATAGGGCACAGGTGACCACATCTATTGGTGCATGTTGTTTCATGGAAGCAGAATGGAGATGCTTTGCTATCGTCTTCTTCCAAGATCCTCCTCCTCCTCCTCCTCCTCCTCCTCCTCCTCCTCCTCCTCCTCCTCCTCCTCCTCCTCCTCCTGTTTAGTCTTGAGAAAAGTTGGTCATGGAGGCCTTGAACTGTTCTCTATCATCCCAAAATTCAGTAAACAGTTACAGGGAATGAAATGCTGGTTGAATGTTAATAAAAACTTCCTAATGGTAAGAGTAGCTTGACAATAAAATCAGTGACCTAGGGAGGTGATGATCTTCCCTTTGGTGGGTGTGTTCAAGGAGAATCTGGATAGATATTGGTTGTGGGCATTTTAATTCTTGAACCACCATAGGCTCAGTTTCCTTGGCCTCAGTGGCTTCTATGATTCCATTTTCTACACTTTCTCAATAAAACCTATAGAAATTTCCTCCACTTTTACTGTTAGCAGATTATTATTATGATATCCAAACAGAAGAAACCTTACAGTAGAACATTTGAATTTCTCCCATCGGTACAACTGGCAGGCTTGTGAATTCAGGCATTTGTTTGCAAAATGTATTAGTGTCATGAGAATGAGTGGCGTAGATCTGTAGGACCTGGAAAAAATAAGGTTTCCAATTTTGTACTGAACCCTTACACTGACAACAATTAAAAGATTGAAAAATGATAGAAATGACACTCTTTGTCCAGAAAACCAAACCTCATGCTTTATACTCCAGATACAGAAAAGGAAGAGCAGGGGGGAGTTTGGAAATAGAAATGCAAAATTATTAATAGGCCTATTTTGAGGAAGTTCATTCCTTGGTGTCTCCAAAGCTATCTCAGATCTCTGGACAGAGATGTGATAATCTAATACAGGGAGTGAGTCCAGCAGCTCATGAAGATATATTTGCTCATTTAAAATACACACACACACACACACAATTTCCTAGGTACTTACTAGTTTTAGTATTTTAAAATGGCAAACAGTGTTTGGTACACTGATAGAAATGCGATGAATGCATTACTGAGTTTTCACATTCTCCTTTGTCCTCCCCATCCCCTTTTCCTTTTGTGCCATGTATTCTCCAGCCTTTCAAACATATCGGAGATTGTAGCTCTCAACATTCCCAGCCAGCAGTTATAATAATTTATGTTCCAATGGAAAGATTCTGGTCTGGATTGCAGGGGTGTCCTCCGCTCCCACCTCGTGAACCACTTTGAGAGCTTTTTAGACTAAGAAACAAGGCACAAAATTTTTAATTTTGGGAAGAATTGAAAGCCTGTTTAATAATGAAGATGCAATAGCTTGACAGAGGAACGAAGGAAACACACACAGAAGAACGGATCATTCTTTTCCTGCCTTTTATTGCAACTTTAAATTTCATTCCCAACACACCTTCCCCTATGGCATCCCAAATAAGTGATTACCTTTGGAGATAATAAAATATCCCATTGTTTCAACTGTTCCAAACTTTTATGTTCCCTAGAAAACCATGAAATTCAGCAATAGAGCAATGAAGCATCACCTTACCCATATATATACAATCGGATGTGTTCTTTGCCTTATATAGAAGTGGGAACATAGTATGAATAATCCGTATCATCTCCCTGTTCCTTAGAAAGGTATCATAAATACATCTGGCATGATAAAGGTCTCTTGGTATATTTTTTTACAGAATCAGCAAATTAAGGAAGCAATTACATGCTTTCCATAGAATTCCATACAAGCTGGAAGTTTAAGCATGCTCCGTGAACCTCTTCTGAGCAAGACTGTGGTTGGAAACATTTCCTGCCCCAATACTTTCTTCCTGACAGGAAGTAAACATAAAAATAATCTTTAATCCCTTGTCTGGTCTATTACCATTAAGAATTGATGCCCTTTAATTTTGTGGGATTTTAACTACAAAATGGAATTGCTAAGTAGTGATAATTGGGTTTGGAATTACACGGTCATTTATATCCACTGAAATGCAAGAGGCTGGGAAGGTGACATTAATTATTTAACATTTCCTGGCTGTGGGTACCATTTATAGAATTTACTGATATGTTCTGTTGCAAACAATTATCACCAAGTGAGAGTAAACAAATTGGGGACACGATGGCTTATTTTGTAAATTTGTGCCTTTTTATTTAGACATGCCTGATTCAATTTGCACAGTGGTTTAATGCAATCCAATTATTTTCACATCCCTTTCTCCCATGTATTACTTCTGTAAATCTCTCCAAAACATATAGTTTTAATCCAAGACTCTCACACATATGATAAAGCTTGGGTGATAATAGGAAAGAACACCTTATAATTTTTAAACCTAATCTTCCTGCTTATCTTTTTCTAACTCATCCTTGATATCATTAAGTGTTGATTTTTTGTAATGTTAGGAACCATCTTTATAGCTTCCAGTGTGTCTCTTCTTAATAAAAATCCCATGATTCCATAATATTTGAAAAGTAGTACAGGTAGTCCTCACTTACTGACTGCCTTGTTCAGTGACCAAAGTTACAACAGCCCTGAAAAAGTAGGTCTATGACCGGTCCTCACACTTGTGGCTGTTGCAATGTCCCTGCGGTCATGTGATTGCCATTCAGGTACTTGGCAACCAGCGCACATTGACGACAGTTGCAGCATCCTGGAGTCACGTGATCGCCATTTGCAAGCTTTACTTCCAACAAGCTTCCAACAAACAAAGTCAATGGGGAAGCCAGCAGTAATTTGCAAGTCACTGTCACATGATATCACACTTAATGACCCACAGTGATTCATCTAATGACCTCAGTGGAATTAATGTTGCAAGTCCAGCATGGTTGTGTGACATTTCACTTTACGAACATGTCACTTAACAAGGGAATTGCCGGTCAGTAAGTGAGGACTACCTGTATTGGATCAACTTTCTGGTTGGATGAAATACCTTCATCCTAAATATTAGATTAACCTTTAGAAATCTGGGAAAGGTTTATAGTAGGAAAGTGCAAAAAGGTATTTTGGATATTCTGAGCTTGAAACAGAACTCCTGTTCTGCAAGCAGCCATTTTTAGTGTTCTGGGTACAGAAAACAACTTCAAAGAGGGCTGTACCAACCCTGAGACTGAATGTCCCAACCTTCAAATGGACTATTGTAAATGTTAGATTGCAAAACAAGCGTTCCAAAAGTTTTGTTTCAAAGATGGAACAAAACATTCAAGTTGACAGAGTCCTAGCATGTTTACACGAAGCCACAGTTTATCTCATAGAGTAGCACTCTTGCACAGAATAGACTGGATTCACACAGCATACTGTACCTTAAAACTTTTTAGTAAAACCCAGAAGTTATGCCCAAACAAAGAAATCATCTTATGGCTCAAGATGATGGCCCGGCTGCTTCATAAAACATGCAGGGACAATTGTTAGGTTCTTGAAGCATCCTGAACCACAAACTATAAAATCCCATTTTTGCTCAGCCTGATATGCTGCATGGACCTTGCCATTAAGTCAAACTCAGTCCCCTTAGCTTCACTGTTCGTGCTTAATGATAAGGTGGACACTTAAAGAGATGTGTCTTCAAGCTTAGAGAGTAAAAGGGGGATACCATGTTGGTTTTGTTCAAATAAGAGCCACACTACAATTGTACAATTCAACCAACAATCCTGAAGTCCATTGTTTTAAATGGAAGCCAGGATGGGGATTACTCCTTTCCTAGGTGCCTTAGCCTGACATTGGTTGTTATGGCTAATACTGTATCAGTAATAGAATGTATGCAAAACACAAGAGTGACATTCATCTTATTTATGATAGATTTTAAAGGCTTACTAATTGGTTTAATTGATATTAGTTTATTCTAAATATTTATAAATCAGTGGAAAATTAATTGAAGCATATTAATGCAGCAGTGATGGTTGGGGGACGATGTGAAAGAGCCATCACAGTTCAGTGGTAAATCTCTACCCAATAGCCAAATGTATCATCTTACATTTATGGGTGGCTAGGGTTAGTGCAAAATATCCTCAGATGAATGGATTAGGAGCTGCTTCACCAAGTACTTCTAAGGCTACAGATAAAGAGGAATGGTGAGAGATTAAGGACAAATAAAAGGAAGTACATTTTCATGCAGCCATAGGAAAAGGAAAGCCATAGGATTTACCACTACATGATGCGTCCATCCACATGGACAGCTTCAAAATATGGGATCTGGGGTGGTGGGGAGTGACACACCCATCATGCAATTATCATTCTTACTGGTAAAATCACAAGGGGAGATGTGAAGCTAGGAGTAATCCACAGTGGGAGTGAATGCTGACCTTGGGGAATCCAACTCACCTAGTAGTTGGAACTCCAAAATCAAAATCAGAAGAAGGCAAGCCACTTGAGTATTTTTGCCCAGAAAATTATATTTACGTGGCCGAAACATTTAGAAGAATACGGGGTCCGTGACAGAATGGAGGAAGCAGACACATCTGCCGTGCTGACATGTGATCTCCCAGACTTGCAGACTGTATTGTGAGTGATGTGCTGAGCCTGAGAAAGAGCTGAGAGAAGAACCAGATTAAAAAAAAAAAAAGTTTGCATACACACAATCTCTGTAATGGGACAGGAAGCTGAAGTGGACAAGGAGCTGAAGAAGAAAGGAAAAATGACTAGCAAGCAGAGTTAGTCATAAACAGCCTTGGATTGCTAAATAGAGTTAGTCATAAACAGCCTTGGATAGCTAAATAAATATACATTCCTGGATAAATTAAGACATTGAAGTGAGGGATCGGTCTATCCAGCACAGATTTCCAGAGGGAGAAGAAGATCCAACAGACAAGGTGATCATGGCTGTGTTAGTTGTAAGAGGTTGTTGGCTCAGTCCTAACTGAAGCCCTTGATTAACTCAGGAATTTAGTAAGAGTTGTACACATAGTGATAGCTTAAGATAGACTTATACTGTAATAGCAGCAGAAATATTGCTGTTGTATGGAGGAAAATAATTAATTTTAGGATGGTGGAGCATTTGCACCATACAGCAAATTGTTGCCTCTTTCAAAAGCAGACATGGGTTGGGGGGTGGAAGGTGGGCAACTTGTTTGCTTTCTTTAGCTGAATGATGCTTACATGGTTATCTGAAAGTATCCATTTTTCGGAGGAACTAATACATTTCTATGCTGGATATGTTATGAATAAATGGAAGAAAATTCAGTTGGTTCAGAAGAAGGTCCTTGTATGCAGCCTTTTGTACTAAAGAGCCCACCCACAGTGCTAATTGATGAAATCCCAAGTTGGAAGACAATAATCTAGATTCTGGGGAATCCGGGTGAATCTTCATGAGTATATCTGGAAGTGATGACACAGCAAGATCAAAGCTGCAAAGAGGGCTGGTCACTGACGATGCCAGCAAAGAAATAGGAGTTCCTCATTTTACAAAGATACGTAAAACTAGAATATGGAATGTTGAAGAACAGTGAAATAGTGGAAGTGAAGATGAAACATACTAAGTTGGGTATTTTAGTTATAACTGAACATAGGTAGAGAGGAATGGTCTACTTTAAATGAAATGATTACTGTGCACAGACACTATTTCAAGGTAGGAGACCATACGAAGGACAGCTGTGTTACTGGATTCCGTGATATGATGATGAGCAAGGTGAAATATATGTTGAGCATGTGGTGGGAAGAGATGATGGCTAGAAAAAAAAACATAGATGCTTGATATTCTGTGTGTGAGGGAAGCAGAAGAATGAAAGACAATAGATAAGGTAGATAGACATAATCAAGGAGATTATAGGAATGTCCTTGGAAGAGCTATAAGTTACTACAAGAGACAGATTGAGACAATGAGCATTTGTCCATGCAATCATCAGGAGTTGAGACCAATTTGATGGCACGTAACTAACTAACATTGAATGGGAAAAGGTGCTACGTTCTGCAGTGCAGTCAGGAAAAAAAATGTTGGGTCGGCTTTGATCATTGAGGATGCTTTAAGATATGCTTAACAAACCTCTTTGGAACTTGGCCAAATCCTTCACAATCAAATCACAGTGCATAGGAAATCCTTGTTCAATGATCCATCTCTATGTGATAAACTGTCTTCACATATTCCTTGCTCTGTAAATTACATTATTAAGGAGAAGTCATTTTGGTAATGCACTGATCTGCACTTATTTCAATTTTGGAATCTGTTCCACTGGAAATTAAAAAAAAAAAAAACTTGCAGTCTTCAATAAATAATAAAATTCATAATACATGCATGCACACAAACACGCACGCACACAATTGAGTGCCCAGAAAGGTGCACATCTGTGTAAATAACTGAACCTAAATAAATTAGTTTTTAAAATGGAATTCACTGAACATGAATAGTCACTTAAAGTGTAACTGGAATTGACTGTGTCATGTATCAGCCTAACAGCTAGAGCCCTGGTTCAATACAATGAACTTGGGAAGGTTTTCTTAATGAAAGAACTGACGTTTTCTGTGCAGTCGCAGCATTCATCAGATTGCAGTAGTGTTCATTACACTACAAAGGACTGCCAATGTGAATTGTTAGGATCATCCGTTAGGTGAGCGCGATAAGGACAGGAGATAAGCGAAGGCCTGAATAGCTTTTGGCTCCTTAACAAGCATATTCAGAAGCTACATTACTGTGATGACCTTTCACCAACGCATTAGAATCCCTGGTTTGGACAGTAATTGGGCTGTAGGACTTTACTCCTCTTAGACCTGCATTAAATTGTGCCAGCAATTTAATAAACTCTTTGCCTGCTCTGCTCTGCCCTGCGCACTTAACGGTGTTATTATGTAAGGCCGTGATAGAATAATTTGGTTTTCTTTAAATAACTGTGGACAGTATCAGAAGGAAGTGCACACTCCAACTTTCAATTAGGGCTAATTAGATTGTTAAAAGCTGCCCGGTTTCATGATGCTAATTTGCAAAGGTGCCACATAAAGAGAGTTGTTGCTTCAGAGGCAAGAAGAGTGATGGGGAAATGGGAGATAAACCTGGAAGTGCTGATTGACTAGGTAAAAGACAGGATGGCCCAGTTCTGTGCAAGGTGCAGATAGGTTTACCTGAGATTCTTTTCCATCTAGGCTTCTGGTTTAGTATGTCTGTAGATATGTTTGTTTCCCTTGATGAAAATAGCTGAAAGGACTCAAAATAGATAGAGCGGGATTTGACTTTTATTTTTTCAACCATCCAGCCTGATACTCCAAATGTATCCATGCAGGAGCTCCACCTCCCATATGATTTCTGACGGCTGCAGTGGGTGTCACGGTGATGCAAAAAATTAGAATCAATGAGGCATGAATGTTGGCGTTTTCCTTATATCTCTTTTTAAAAAGTGCACTGTTGGATTTTTGACAGGTTGCCACTGAATTTTGTCCATGGAGGAGCTTTGGTCTGCAAAACAGGGTTTGAAGGCATGGGTTACCTGGCTTTTCTTTAAAGAGATATATGTTCATTAAAAAGATGTTAAGTTATCACGCAAGTATTTTTTTTTAAAAAAAAAATAGCGTTAACTGGTGTTATCTTAGCAGGTTTTTCACAAATAGTACAAACATATGGCTGTTTTATAAACAGAATGAGCTCCCTTCTGTTACAATTTTCCTGATATTGCCTACACCTTGGTAAAACAGTCACTTCTTTACAATGGCATCCAGATTTTTGGATCTGTTTAGCACCTTAGACCATTGTTTCTCAATCTCAGCAACTTCAAGATGTGTGGACTTCAACTCCCAGAATTCCCCAGCCAGCATGCTGGGGTTGAAGTCCTAGAGAAAGTATGTGTGGTTGCCAACAGTCCACACTGAATTGATGGCACAACATCACATCAAACTGTGCATGTGTTTGTGTGTATGTGATGATGTCCTACTTTGAGAAGCCTTAGCAAAAAGGCTGATTCAACATGGACTTTCCTTTACTTACGAAGTGTGAGAGGCATGAAATGAGATTAAAATTTTGGCGTTGTGCTTGTAATCAAACAGTAGTTTGGTTTTACAGATAATCCTGAAGACGTGATTTAGATGGTTGGGGTTTGAAAGTACTGAAAGTTTTCATTGTAGTGAAATATAGCATTAGCCATATTTTAATGCTTCATCATCACTGATAATCCTGGTTCTTCCAAGATGCTAAGGATTATCTTGTTTACAACTGCTGGCGTGTTTTCCAAAAGTAAGAGGTTCATAAATTGGCTAAGCTAGAATGTATTTTATGTCCCCAGAACTAGGAGCCCCCTGAAGAAGAATCAGTTCACCCCAGGATAGGGGAAGGTCAATGTGCTCTTTTATGCCTTCCCAAAATACACTCCCATTATGTGGGAATTCAGATTCCAAAGCTAATTCTCTTAAGTCTTTAAGATTTTCTATCCATGCAGGAACTTAAGGCTTCAGAAGGGGCCAAGGACGCTCAATTTAGAGTCAGCAGCAAGCAGTGGTGGAACTGAGGAAGCGCCTAACACTGCCAGCCTTTGAACATTTCACATAAGCACAGACAAATGATGAAACCATAGCTCTCTTACTGTACAGTGACCATCCCAAAAAGATTGTAGTAAAGTACCCAGGGCATTGATACTTCGGTAGCCCAGACTTGGGTGCTTCAGCCAGGCCAGGAGAATTCATCTGACTTAACGTGTTGGGTAAATCCAGTCATTACAGTTTATAAAGTATGCTTTCTGGCCTAGGCGAACCCAGCCAATTGTAGCTGATTCACCACACCATGTACAATAAGCTGTGGCTTAACACCGTGTCTTGAGCCTAGACAAAGTTAATCAGAGTTAGTTGTTTCCAAAGGATGGCACCCATAGGACTTGTTCAGACACTCAAAGGTGGTTTATTGTTATGGGAACAAGGCTCAGTCTTGCCCTGCATCAGATATGCTTTCCCACTTATTTAGCAATGCTGTGAAATTCAAAATCACATAATTTCCTTTTCCGATTATTAAGTAAGACAGAGCTGATTCATTCCATTCCCCAGCAAGCTTCTTCCTTGCTTATCAGTGGTGATGTCTGTGAGTGGGGAGGAATAACCCTTTGATACTACACACACTTATTGTCATTGTACGTCACACACACACACATGCTTTTTTCAGAAGAATTACTGGAATTGCAGTTCCCATAATTCAGTCACTTGGACAATGCGATTCAAAGCACTGTTATACTCACTTTTTCTTCCCACGTCATGTATTATTCTTAATGCAATACGTGCCTTTAAACGCTCCCCTTGTCTTCAACGCTGTCCCTTACACAGCCCGGCACAACATGGGGAGGATGGTTGCATTGAATTTGAAAAGCCACAGTAACCACCAAACAGAGACTATGCGAAAGACCATTAAGGAGGCCCCCAAATCCACCTTTCCCCCTCCCCCTCATTTGTACCGATTATAGCCTGACAGCTCTTGAGTTTCCAATGATAACAGCCATCTGAATTCAATGGATTTTCCCTGAAATAGAATCATCGCCTTTGTGATGGATAGGGGAAAAAAAAAAGTAAAGCAATACAGCCTGATAAATGCTGCTGTTTCTTCCAGCCCGCACCCCCATCCCCATCACCCATCCCTCCCCCCTACCTTTCCTGACTATGACCTTGTACAGTCTATAAACAAGCCTTGGGCACCTCTGAAATACATCAGGACTTTGAAATTTAAGTAGCTCTGAAACCCATCAATGGGGTGAAGGGAGAATGGCCTGGAAAAAGGGGGGAAAAAAAACCATGGATCATGCTTAGAGGGCTCATAGAGAAGCAAGGTACGCTGAAGGTCAATACGCAGACATATCCTGAAGGAGCAGCACTGGCACTCATTTTCATTCACATCTCAGAGCTGCCTCCGTGCAGAGGGATTAGTCAACGGGTAAAATAAAGCAAGAAATCCAGACCAGGTCATTTCTGTTCTGAATGGAATAACGCAAGGTCTTGTAAAATAACCATGTTCTGTATTTCGGCTAAATTCATTAAAGCCTCCCACCCCAAGAGTAGGAAGTGGGACACAGAATGTTTTTCTTTGTGTGTTTGTTTCTCATGCAGAACTCCCCCCCACCCCATGCCTAAGATTTATTTCTAGAAAATGTTTTCTGTACATTTACCTATCTTGGATGTTGGCGTCATTTGTGTGACCCCCCTGTTAGGAAAAGTGGAGACCACATAGAAAAGTCAAGGCAGTCCGTTGATCTTCCTTTGGATCTTCCTAGAATCACCAGAGAATAAGGGGTATCTCTGTTCCATTAAGCTAGTAAGGCTTCACCCTTGATAAACCAAACAGTACAAAGTAGGGAAAAAAATATTGAGAAGTACAATGGGAGCATAAACAGTTACACAGTGTTCAACAGCTGTTGGCTTCATTTTCCCTCTGCCCAGAGCAGCCCTTGCAACCCGAGGCTTTCAGATGCCAGCAAGCATCTGAAACCCCATCGCTATGATTTCTGGATTACCAGCACCAGGCTGGTAAAGGATGTTCTCAAGATTTTTCCTTTAATGCCTGTTGGCAACAGGATGCTGCTGATCCAACAGTCTTCTTGTTAACCTCCATACCTAAAAAGGGCTTCCAAGATCAGAAACCATGTGTTAAACAATCCTAAGAAACGCATGATGGCTGTGGGCTTTTCCTAACATGTCTTGCTTCTGGCATGATCTTTTCTTTCACCAATGTGATTGTCCTTCCTTGATGGGTTTTTACTTGTCGTTTAAGTGTGATAATGTTTTTGGTCATTCCCACCCCTCAACTGCTTTTCAGTCCAACAATACTTAAATCCAGGGGAAAAATATATATATCTGGTCAATTCCATTGTCAGCTGCTATAGGACACAGTTCTTTAGCTTCGTGCATCAGTCTTGTATTTGTCACCAACAGAATAATTGTATGTGTTGTTGTGTATTTCCAAAACAATACAGATGTATTCATCCATTTTTTTTTTCAAGCACATTTCATGCATTATACTTGAAATTGATGCACCCCTGTGCAGTCATGGGCAGAATTCCCACCTGATTTTCCAGTCAGTTTATTTTATAATTTACTTTAGGAAAGATAGAAGGTGCCAGCTCCCTCTCTGAAATGCTTTTAAACAAAATAAAATAAAATTACTACATAAATTTGAACCCACAGTTACTTTGCCTAAAGCAGGAATTGCTGAACAATTTAAGGGTCTGATTAGCATTTTATGCAAATCAGTTATTACTGTTCTCTACTTCCTTAATTATCCATGTTATTTCAATACAACCCTTTCTTTGATGTCCCAATTCTATATTTAAATAGTGCAAGATTTTTATCGTATCTGCCCACTGAGGTTTCTTCCTTGCAAAAACATGCCAACAGCAGCTATTTTAAAGACTTCTGGGAAAAGTCTAATTGGTTTATCCCATTTGAATTAGGAAGGGTGTATTGCCACTCACAGAAAGTCAGAAACACGCAAAGTGCAGGCAAAGAGAAGTTTACTAAAACTTTCAAGACTTTCCCTAAATTACAGCCTCAAAGACCCTTGATCTCCTCGATATCCAGTGGGAAATAATCCTTTTAAAAAATGTTTATAAACCTTTTACAAACACTAGACTTATTTGAACTGCTAAATGATTCATGGTAGGCCTGTATTCAATTAAAACATGAAGTTCCCAAACTCTCAAGCCAGAGAAAGGAAGGATGGGGAACCAGATGCTGAGCATGTCCCTTATGCCATGGTCCTACCTGCACCTAAGCATGCACAAACATGTCTTCATCTTGCCTCTAGTGCACGAATAAAACAACCTTGAGTTGTCCTTGGTTGTATGGATGTTAAAGTAGTGTTTTCTACCTTTTTCTAACACCATTCAAAGCAGACTTGAAGTGTGTAAAGTCTGTTCCAAATTAGTCACCTATTACTTTTGAAGATGACTTGGGAAGAGAGCTAATAAAAGCAGGGTAAGGATTGACAAATGGAGACAATAAGTTTGTTACTGTAGGTTTGTTACTGTTATAGATTTCTGGTGACTCAAGGCTGGTAGATAGAATTGTAACTCAGAAGTGGAGAAGTGCCCTTCCTCTCCAAAGGTTTGGAGAAGATCACCATTTAGGGTGGTGGAAAGCCCCCTTGTTAACATAATATATGATTGCACTTTCCAAGCAGAGAATCTTATGCTGTGGATTTGCCAAAGACTTGTATCTGCATTTTAATCATGTGTGATCGTAGCATTTTATAGTTGCTGTTAGGCAGAGAATGCTGGTGCTGAATGCTATTGCAGAGTTTTAAGCGCGTGGTTTCTTCGTACTAGTTCCTTGCTAGTCTGGGGGATATTTCTCAGTGTACCTCTGACTGATAATATGTTTCTCATTTTCAAGGCATTAGCAGCTACACAATCCATGCCAGATCTTTATTTGGATATGATCAATATGTTTAAACAGAGATTTGATTAGCTAAAAGCTCGCTGTTGATTAAAACTGATAGATATGGAAAACTGAGTTTGGTTTACATTGGCTGGGGGTGCATGCATGTGGAACGTTTTAGACTAGGTGGGGGGAAATGATTTTTTTCCCCCTGTTTCAGAATAGGACTTGTGTCCATCTTCATCTCTACAAAGTATAGCTCTGGAGCTTCTGATTATCCAGATTGGCGTCCTTGAGATTTGGAGTGTCTATCTTTGAAAGAAAGCCTCCAACCAATGTCTCCAGCTCATGAATACAATCCAGCTTCTTATAAAGTGGCCATTTCTTATAAAGTAGCCACTTCACTAAATAAACTACACACATACACACACACACACACACACACACACACACATATATCCAACTCAGAAATTATACAGTCTAAAATCATCATCATGTATTTTCATCAGGATGAAATATCGAGAGCTCTGCTTAGTGCAAGATTTTATTAATGATGTGCTGTCAGAAGGTGGATGCTCTGCATATTTGCATATTAAACAGCTGAGTGAAGAAACATTCCTTTTATTGCTGCAGGGAATAAATCAGTTTAAAGCAACTTCTCATCATTTATACTCCTTTCTGCTAAATCTTCTTTTATTAAAATAAATTGTTGAAGTGCTTTGCTCATTCTTTGAATACTGATGAAATTTACCTTGATAGGGACCTAGGAAAACATAGCATTTCTTTAAAGGTACAGTATCTTTCCCTTATGTAGTAGGGCTTGAATTATCTACAAAAGGAAGTATGAACACTAGCCAAGGAGAAAGTAATCCAAAATTAGTGGTATGTTATGAGAGGGTTATACGTATCAACATTTTCTTGAAATCTCTCAGAATTTGAAGTCTTGCAAAATGTTGCCATAAAAAGCAATAATTTTAATGTAATTTGCAGAAGGAAGCAGATGTTGCCACACTGATGGTTGTGTATCCAACATGCATTGTGATGTGACATCTGCTCAGAGTGTTGGGATCCTTCAGTGCTGAATTTGAAAATTGCAAGGCATTCTGTGCACTGAATTCTGTATCTGGAGCCCTGTATGTGATTTCAAAGATCAGGAATGATTGGATGCAATCCAGATTGGCCTCCTTGAAGGATAACGTAGTCCACATTTCTCCATTTCCAGGGTGACAAATAAATATGAAACCATATATATAAGCGTATAGCATAATTCTGTGCTTAAAGTTTGAAGCCCACCGTGCTCCAGGCTGCCAAGTTGAAAAAAGGATAACAACTGTCGTCCTGGTGTCCCTGAATTTGGAATGTCGGTCTTGTGCTTCATTACATAAAATATTTATTCTACATTCTATTGCAATAAAGGCCATTGTTCGTGGTGTTGTTGTGAGTATACTCCTGAAAATATCAGTGCCCATATGAATATTTCTAACCTCTATCTCTGTTTTGTCTGATGGTGGCACCATGGCTTTAGAAGTCAGCATACAAGCTGGGAGAGTAGCCAGAAAGTGAAAAGATTGAAGAGAGTGATCAATTTGTTTATTGAACTTGTTGTTTATTGAGCTTAAAAAGGAGCCAACCTGTACATCCCATCTCCTGAATTTTTCCATCTTAAATAAATCACTTGCTTTGAATTCAGAATCCAGAATGAATGGTGTCAGTGTTTGTGTAGCTTACTGCCAAAGGAAAACAAAATATGTTTTCCATTGTCTTCCCAATATTAAAGTATTATGTATGCTGTTTGTCTCACAGAAGGACCACTGGTGTACATCATTATGAGCTGATAAAATATGCAGGCTCTTTCAACATAAACCAGATGGTTGGGAAATATAGGAGTTGATCTGTAACATATCTGGGAAGTATCTGGTTGGCAGCATCTTCAGATTCAGGTCCTCCTACACACAATAAGAGGAACCCACTAATAATAAGATAAGGATGGAAGATATTTACCGTAGGGTTTTTGACGGCATCCCTGTGGCAACATATTTAGATTAAAGCCTATATCCTGCTTTCCAAATTAGGTAACAAGAGAGGAGATAACACTTTTAAAAACAACCTGAAGGATTTAATCAAAAGACATAGTCATTTCAATAGTTTCAAGATTAATCACCAGCCTCAGACATTTCTTGTTTATAAGAAATGGACATTTTACTATACAACTCAAATGCCCAAAACGTGTCTCATCATCATGGACATCTGGGGTAAATTCAGATTTAAATTTATGTGGCTGTTCTGCTCAATATCAGACCTCAACTGGCTTTGAAAAGTGTCCTATCAGGGCTGCAAAAGTGGGTCATAGATCTAAATACTCAGAAAGATCTAAGCTCCAGCACAAAGAGCACAGATTGATATAATTTAGACTTATTTGGAAGATTCTTCTTAGTAGCCTTGTATCTTGCCAACATCCTTTGCCCAGTACAAAGGAGAGTTTTCGGATTACTGAGGTTCAACGTGCTCTCTCCATCATTGTTACAGGAAAGAAATGTAATGGCCTTCTTCTGTGAGAGTGTCTCTGACCATGCTCACTTGGGGATGCTGAATCAGTTATCTATCACCTTTTCTACTGCCCTTTCTGTTCAATAAGGCACAAGAAATTAATTATGGCCTTACTAACTATGACCTTACTAACTTACTAAGTACTGCCACGGGTACCCAGAAGACCTCCTTATCATTTCAGCAGATACGTTAACAATGATCTCTAGGAGAGGGGACACATTTTGTTAAATCACTGTTGAAATACAAAACAGTACAGCTTTGTTGTATAGATCAGTATGAATGTTACTCTCCAGTGTTTTAATCTTACAGTTTTATAATTTAAATGTTAGGTCAATGTACATTTTGTGGTCACACAGCTGCCTCTGATAAAGGTGGGCAACTTCTAGCCAGAGGGCTTCATGCAGCCTTTGCCCCTAACGTGATAATGCTCACAGCTTAATTTCAGAAGTGACCTCCAGGGAATCTTTTCGGATCTATGGCAAAAAATGAAATCTCTCTTAGGTGCTGGATAGGAAGAGAGAGAATATATAAGCCCCACCCAACAATGTGATTGATCCTTATGGAAAAAAAGTGGGCCAACCATAGTTCAAGTAGATAATGTTAAGGAAGCCAATTTAGGATAAGGAAGCAAGCATTTAGCTTTTAAAGGTAAAATCAATAGATAAAGGAAAGAATAAAAGTTCTCAAAAGCTTTAGGTGGCTGTGTTTTGGTTTGGTTTGTCTCATTGCCTGCTATTAATCTTTGAGGTTTTTCTACATAAACAGCTATTTACCATCGCATTCTGCAGTTCCGGTCTTTTCTCCGGAATTTTTAAATTAAAGAGAGTGAAGTTGGTTGGCTGGAGGAAAAGTTTTGATGGGGTAACAATTAAACAATAGCGAATATTTTCATTGTTCTCCCTAAGATGCCAGAAATCTGTTCTCATTCCCATTACAAAGTCAAATTAAACTTCATATCTACCTAACAGAAACCTATGCCAAAGGTCTTTCTTCCAGTTTATGAAACTGTCTTGAGGAAGGCCTTAGAGGTGAGGATTTCAAATCACATATTTTATCCATGAAGGAAGAATGAAAAAGTAGCTCTCTTTCTCTTGTAAGATCTATTCCTATCCTTGGGAAGTCTGTCTGTCTGTCTACCTACCTTGCCAACCTACCTTGCCAACCTCTCTACAAGTTGTGCAAACTCTCACTCACTTTGTCTCACTCTCTGTTCAGTGTCTTTGTCACTTGCTTTATTAATTATCACACTTGCTCTCTTTTTCCATGAATGCTTTAATACTCCAACTCTCTGAAACCCACTAGATTTATTTGTCAGCTAGTTACTCCTTTGTAATCCATGTGCTTAAAGTCTCCAAATTATTGGAGCCTGTATTGGATGATTAAATCAAACGCATGATCTAAACCTGAAATTTAGTTGTATTGCCCCCCCCCCCCAAAATACAGGATGGAGTTGATTGGCTCTCCCATGAACTCTGAGAACGGAAGTGAAGTTTATGTCAGTAAATGATGCTACTTGGAAGAAATTCAGTCCCTGGATTAGGCTGTAAATTGGTCAATAGCTTTACTAATTCCCTTATATTTATTAGAGACATAATTAATTGGAATGCTTCTTTGCAGCCCCTGGTTTTAAATGTTTCATAGCGTGTGCTTAAGTATTACATTAGATTCAACATATTATTTGATTAATATACAGAATTAATGCACTAATTTCTTGGAAAAGAGTGTTTAGTGCCAATGAAATTTCTGTAAATAATCCCCATATGTCTTTGGATTCAACAAATGTGCCTGTGGTGTTTAGCCAAGAATAATGATTAGCTATTATGAAATTTCTGTAATGGATTTGAAAATGCTTTCAAGCCTGGTTAAGATAGAACTTTGGTTAGTTGTCTAAACTGTAGTTAATATGAGTGCTGTGGGTACAGTCAATTGCCTGGGAAGAGATGAAGCTGTATTAAGAAGTGTCCCCTTATTATGGTCTGTTACCAATGTTATATGTGCTTATAATGTCACTTCCATAGACTTCAGAATCCAGTTCCCAGTGCCTTGGAAATATTCTTTATTAGCTTTAAACAAAGTGAATCCAGTTACACTCACAATTTTATATTCATTGGTATTTATTTATTTTTATTTATGTATTTAAAAGATTCCCAAGGCTGCTCAGCTTGCAAAATGTGAATCACAACAACACAAATATAAACAACACAAACAGAGGCCAAAGCCACAACGTATTCAAAATTCTCAGCTAATTTCCAGGTGGGCTCATCCAAAATCTTAACCCAGTGTCTGTAGAGGAAAAACCAAGTTTTTAAAGCTTTACAGAAGGCCAGCAGAGTGGGGCCATCTGAATCTTGGCTATACTGTTGCATAAGGCAAGTACCATGATGTCCTGGATCCTGTTAGATGACATTGTTTCATGGAGGGGACCCAAAGCATGTCCACTCCTTCAGATATCATAGGATGAGCAGACTTGGATAACCCTCAGATAACTTGACCCTGTGCTATGAACAGCTTCATAAGTGGTGGCCAGCACCTTGAATTGTGCCTGGAGATCTATAGGAAGCCAGTGCAGCCCACAAAGTAGTGGGTGCCCATAACAATCCTATTCTAGAGCAATAGTAGCTTCTGGATGGTCTTCAAGGAAAGCCCCATATACAGTATGTTGCAATAATCCAAGCAAGAGGTGATCAAGATATGAGTGACAATGAGCAAGGCCTCCCGATCCAAGAATGGACACAATTGGTACACATGATGGACTTGAGCAAAAGCCCTCTTGACCATGAGTACAACAGGTTTTTCAAGCAGGAGCCATGAGTCCAAAGGGAATACCCTGTTGGCACTGTTGGCCTTTAGAAAGGCAGTGAAAATATGACTTTTTTTTCCAGGCATTTGGGCCAGGATTATTGGACTCCTGTCCAGAGGTGTATAAGGAAACTGAGGCCCTGATTGTCAATTAAATGTTTTCTTTTATTTTTAACTTATATTGTTTATTTTGTTGTTATATTAGGTAAATCAGACAGGGAAATCAACTCCACAGAAAAGCTGAAGTTACTTTTATTGAGATTGGCTATCATAACAGAATCTTGCAAGTCTGATTGCTCTGACCTCCTCCTCCTCCTCCTCCTTCTTATACTCCAGTGAATCAAGACAGTGTCTGCCTGAGCTGCTTCTGAAGGTTATCTCATTCTGGACTTAAAAATGCTTCAGCCCCTTTTGCCTAGGCAACGGTTCCTGCACATCTCTGACAAGCTCATCTTCCTTATTCTTTCCGAAACCCAACTAAAAGTATAATTCATTTATACTTGTTAAGAACTAAGGTACTTTGTTTTCAACTTAGAATGATGTACAGTCACACCCATGAAGGTTTAGTGTTATATGCAAACTTAGAACCATGGTGTATTCAACAAATGAACATTGGGAAAACCATGAGTTAGTATTATGTATGATTTCTAATGTTCACATTTTCCACATTACTCTCATGGTTCTTAATTTAAATGTAATACAAAAAGACAGCTTTTTGTATTATGAAAATCAACTTGGATTCCTCCCCTTTTCTCTAGAGGGCTAAGAGAAGATTGAAAACAATTTTAGCTAATTGCATTGATAATAATATCAGAAACGAGTTGGTTGCAAATAATATCACAAACCGATTGGTTTATAAACCATGGTTGCTGAACAATGTTATGATAAAATCATCCCCCTCCCCCCATAATGATTCATTTAAACCCCATTTTACTTTTGTGGAATATTGAGTTCAAGTAATCTGAATGGGGGAAGGAATGTTTTTTGACTCCCTGTAGCCCTATTGAAAGAGATGGATGACTTCACAACCTTAGTCCAGCACATTTTTGTAGTCTTCAGCTATGGTTAAACTCTATGTTCCAAGTGGGTCACTGTGTCTGGTTGTCAGTTTTTCAAGACTGGTAACTTAAAACACAAAATAATTTCTGAAGCCTGTGTTGCAAAAATATGTCTCCTTAACTGATTTCCACAGCCTAGGGTAGCATAACTATATGTGATATCCTGTATCACTGATTAAATAATTTCCATGGCCACAGGTGGAACAATACGACAATAGATAATCATTAAAATGACCATTTTATCAAGCATGCATGTTTAATCTTGATACTGATGCCCAGTTTCCTTTTTCAGACCACTAGCAAAGTTAGAATTAAAAAAAATCTGTACTGCATGTTACTTTATAAACATCCATTGTTTTGTTTTATTAATGTGAGAAGCTTCATAACGGATGTCGCTATAATAATGAAAAGGAAACACATCAAAATCAGATTTCTGCTAAGCTGTGAGTATTCCAAAATATTACACTAACCACCCTATTGCTATGAGAATTTTAAAGCCAGGTTAGCAAAGCTGAGACTCTCTCCAGAGGTGGCATCTTGTTATTTAGCCACATTTAAAAGATTCTGATAACTAAGAAGATAGCTTATTTTCTCATGTAGTTAGATCTTCCTCCTGAAAATGGATCTCCTAAAGAAGTTGCAAGGCCCTTATAATTAATAAGTCCATGAACCTGACACAAATGTCTAACGGTTCTATAAATTAATTCTATAAATTAATTAATTAAGAAAGAATTACTTGGGATATTGGCTCCATCTATTCATACCAGCAGTACTCCCTCAAGTTACTCCCAGATATGAATCATAATAAGGAGAGAATTAATTCATGCAAGTTGATCAGAACACTGTGTGGATGGTAAGAAGGAGCAAGACTTGGGGTCACAGCTGCACAGAAGCTGATGTAGCAAAGTGGTTAAGAGATTATGCCTGCAATTCTATATTCGGTTAAGTGAGGAACTCCCTGTATATTCATTGGCACTTATTTCTGAATAGACATGCAAAGGATTGGGTGGTAATTTATTATATTGGAAGAACCCAGTTCAAATGACACTTTTGCAATGAACTTATGTACTTGGTGGCCTTTAGGCACTTGCAAGCTAAATTGAACTGTGATGAATTAGCTGTTATATTTGCATGAAATCTCCATGCCCAGAGGTATACTGTTGAAAATGAGTCATTGGGGGGTGGGGGAACAACTAGGTTTATACCAAACACTTTGTGGTTATCTGTCAGGTGCTCCAGGGTAACTTGATCAAAGTTTCACAGATACTTGAGCAACCCACTTAGAAATGAAATCTTTATTTAATTTAGGAATGGCAGCCATTGCAAGCAGTTTGTCCTTTAATGTTGTGTGGCTGATTCGGAATGTGCATGTCCTCTTAATTCAGATTGAGCTTCCTCTTTTCCCATGTATCCACCTAGCACACTCTTGCCTTCTGCTTCTCATATTCATTTATTAGGGAAGGTTGCATATTTTACATTCTCTGTATTCCTGCTTTGAGATTATCTTGCCACTAAGAGAATCCTGGCAGTGTGTCTGCACAATTGGCTAGATCCATGTTTGGACTGAGGTTCAACAGAGCAGTCCTTTTTAGTAGTATACCCAATTCTTATCCTATTCTGAACACTACAATATAAGAAGGATCCAGACAAACTGGAACTGCAAAGAAGAGCAAAGAAGGAGGATGATAAAGGGATAGGACAGTAGGTCCTACTAGGTATGATTGAGGAAACTGGGTACATCTAGCTAGTCTTGAGAAAAGAAGTGTTGGTGAGAATTTATTATTACTCTTCAAATACCTGAGTGTCTTATAGAAGGTGGTCCAGGACTATTCTTTATCATTCTAGAATTCAGGACACAGTTACAAGAAGGCAGATTCTGGTTGAACTTTAAGGCACTTTTTGGTAAGGTCTTTTCATTGTAATAGGCTTGCATTGACCATGGAAGCAATGATTGCCAGGAGGAAAGGGCCCTCCTTAATGATTGTGTTCAAAAAAGGTTGGATGGGTTTTTGTTGGGGATGGTTTAATTTGGATTTATGCACTAAATAAGGGATGAGACACAATGGGCTGTACAATCCCTTCCATTTCCAATTTTATTCTCTCTAATTTCTCACTAAAGTCACCAACACAGCCCTTCCTTTTCTACAAGCCTGAAAAGTATTTGCCTTACTAACAAAATCTGTGCCCTACTGACAGATTCCGATAAAACCATTTTATTTGCATTTATAATTATCCTGCGATTTGGCTTTATACAGATTTCTTGTCTCCTTCCCAATACACTTATAGTTGCTTTAAAAAACACCATGAAATGCAAAATTGCCTAAACCACAATGAAACAACAGTAAAATAACATTTAAATAGCCTTTTGTGATGAGCTCTGTGGATATTTGCGCTGCTTAGAAGTAATCATGTTTAGAATCTAATGGTTTTTTTTTTTTTTCCTGTCTTTCCAACTTAGAATAAGCATTTTGGAAGTAAACAAATTTGTGCATCAAGAGAACAATTGCGCTAAATTTTCATTCAAGCATACTGGTTTTAACAAAGCCATTTCAGATTTTGACATTACAAGTAATTGATTTACCTTATCAAAATGGTTTTGAGGGGGAAAAAAGTCAAATAAAAAAATATGTAAGCTATTTTTTCCCCCCGAAATTGAGCAAAATTACTATATTTGTAGTCAGGAGCTTTAAAAATGAATCTCTCCAATTAATACTACATAATCCCTTTCATAAGTTGTCCCCTCAGTTAATAAGTATGAAATGTTTCTCTCTAAATATGATGAATTGTATTTTGTACACCAAGAAAATTCATAGCAATTTTTTTTTTTAAGTTTATTTGGAGATAAAGCAGCATGGTGAAAACAAGGCAGTTTTTTCAGTGGATATATAATTTTACAACTTTTAATATGTGTCTGGTTTTGAATTAAATGTAGAACAGTAACAGGAGAGTTCATTACATATTATGCCTGCTATGCTGAAGCTCAAGATACAAGAAGGACCTTGATCTTAAGGTATCTCATATTCAGAGAAAACACATGAATTTCTGGCCATGCCCATGACATTCCTACAATATTACCTATACGATGGAGCCAGGTTAAGGTCAAGGTGCAAACTCTAGCAGGTCCAAAGAATTGGGGTTTGCTTATTTCCATCCCAACAGTCAATGAAAGAGCACATGTTTGTTGCAGCAGTTCGATTTTTAAAATTCTGTCACCCCATATTTATTCTTTCCAAGAACACCTTCTTTAAAAAGAAAGAAAAAAAAACTCTCTCACCCTGCAGATGAACATGCTCAAGTGATGCCGATCCAAAGGAAATTTAATTCATCTTTGCAGTTCCATGGATACGTGCTGCAAACAGTATGAATAGCAATATGGGAGACCACCTTGATCTAGGGCATTAGTAGAGTATTAAGTTTGCTCTTGTGACAGACATGGCATGCTGGTGAGGACCTGGCATGCTGGTTATTGTTGGGAACCAGTCATCATATGATGGGAAGGCATAAATTTTGCATGAAAAGGTCTCCATCACCTGTGTATTTAGATAAGGCTAAGAAATATTTTGACTTGAAATCTTGGATTGCTGTTGTCAGTCACTTTAGCCCAGGTAGATGCCAGAGGAGCTCCTCAAAATGTTTTTATACTCTAAATTCCATGAACTTTAGACAGCATGGCTAGTGGTGGGGGATCATAAAAGTGGCAATGGTCCTAATGTTACCTAGGTTTGCACCAAGGTCCTCTTCACCTCGCCTACCCAATTCCTATTGCTCATTCTTTCCCATCTTCTCAAGTGGAACCTAGCCATTGTCTTCACAAGTTGTGTGAATCTGGCCATCATAGCATGGTTTAATGGTTTGGCAACAGCATGTTATGCAAACACCACCATTACATGTGGTTAACACAAGTTTAACGTCTCTGTCCCTGGGGTGCTGGTCAACTGGACATTACTCACTATGTCCTCCACTCCCCTGTTGACGATGAGATCAGGGCCAAAGTACTGATGGCAGGTGAACTCAGGGGCACAGATCTTCAACGATTAAGTTATCTTCTTGCAAACAAGTTTTTAACATTAATAGTTAGGTTGTTACTTTCGATTTGTAGTCACTTAAACTTAGAAATTTTAAAGTTCTTAACTGTAGCCCTGGTTTTATCTTGATCCAATTTTTATATGTCTAGCACTCTTTTTATCTTATTTCATTTTATTATTATTTTGCTTTATTGTTGTTGTTTTTTGTTGCATTTGAGTCATTGTTGACTCCTGGGGATTGCCTGGACTAGTCCCTGCAGTTTTCTTGGCAAGAGTTTGGAAGTGGTTTGCCCTTGCCTCCTTCCTAGGGCTGAGAGAGAGGCCCAAGGTCACCTAGCTGGCTTTGTGACTAAGGTGGGACTAGAACTCACGGTCTCCCAGTTTCTTTCTTTCTTTTTTTTTATCAAGACTTTTATTAAGATATATAAAAAGTACAATTAAAATACAAATCAGAGGGTATAGAAGAGAGAGAAGATAGAACTAAAAGAAAAAAGACAAAAACTAAAAAAGTGAGATTAAGTAGAAAGATAAAACAGAAAGTGACTTCTGACTATCTCCAACACAGATATGAGTACAAGTAAAAAAAAAAAAAAAAAAAATCTCTTACCACTATTTAATCCTAATTCAAATTATTTCTATCAACACAAACCATCTAATCATTAAATCCCACAATCAAAGCTTCATTTTTTCCCAACCCAAGCATGTAATCTAGGAAGGGTTGTCATGAGGAGACAAATTTAGAAACAGTGTTATCTCTTATTAAAGCTGTTAGCTTTGCCATTTGAGCCAAGTCCATTAGTTTAATAATTCACTCTTCCACTGTAGGTATTTGTGAGTCTTTCCATCTTTGCGCATATAACAGTCTTGCAGCTGTGATCATATATAGAAGCAAAGATCCATATTGTTTCTCCAATCCTTTCTCCATCAAACCCAGTAGGAACAATTCTGTTTTTTGGGGGTTTTTTTGAATATTCACTTTAAGAATCTTTTGAATAGCAATGCATATCTGGTCCCCAAACTTCTTAGCCTTTTCACAAGTCCACCAAAGGTGAAAGAAGGTTCCTTCACCCTTTGAACATTTCCAACAAACATTTGTTATACCAGTATACATTTTTGATAACTTATCAGGAGTTAAATACCAGCAGTACATCATTTTATAAAAATTCTCTTTCAAATTATAATTCAGCATAAATTTCAAACCTTTGTTCCACATATTTTCCCATTGTTCCAACATGATATTGTATCCAAAGTTTTTAGCCCATTTAATCATACGGTCTCCCAGTTTCGAAGCCCAGTGCCTTAACCACTACACCAGATTGGCTCTCTGATTGTATTTTAGGCTATGCTATATTGTTAAGACCTGCAGTTACAATAATTAATCTATTTACTTACACATTTAAGGTGGAACATATCAAGAGAGCATTTAGCCAACCTTGGCTAAGCTTCAAAAGCTCAGCCGCATTGAGTTTGCTTAGCACTTGGACAGGAGACCACTAGTTTAAAAATATTATATATCCTGGAAAAAAAGATGCCAAGCCATTTCTCACTGTTGCCAAAAGAACTATATGGACATGTCCATCAAATCACTAAAAGGAAAGTGACCTCAACTCCAGGAAGACTGATTTTTTGTGTTGGGTGATGTCAGCCCCATGAGGTAGACCAGACTGAAAATCAACACCACAAGAAGACTAGAACTATATTTTATTGTTAGGCTACAACAACAGCATCTTGCAAATCTGATTTTGCTTTGCTTCCCCTCCCTCTTCAGCCCCAGTGAGTCAAGGAGGAGCCAGCCTGACCCTCTTCTTAATATTATCTCTTCCTGTCCTTTTTGCTTACGTAATGGTTTCTGAATATTTGCTTCAAGGTTACTTCCCTGGCTCTCTGCAGGTGCATCCAAGACTCTCTATTCTTTCTCTCCATGTTTTGCCTCTTTTTCCTTTAACATTTTAAAAAAGTTTGAGCCTATTGCTGAGTAAAGCTGAAGTTCTATCCAGCAGTTCAGTTTTCCTCTCTGCCTGGAAAAGACTTGGGAGGGGCATTAAGATGGGATGTCTGCTGGTTTTTGTTTTAAGATATATAGCATTTAATTTTGGCCCAGTGGGCTATGGACCTGTGCCTGCTGATACCACAAAATGAGATTTGGAACATCTGCAGCATCTGGGACAATATATTTAGTCCACTGCTGGCCAGTTTCCTATGTACGTTGTTGTCATTACAACTTTAATGTGTGCAGCCATGGGAAGAAGGAGAGAGAGGAGGAGGAGAAGGAAGAAGGAGAAGAATGAAACTCTGTCTATACTGTGCCAGTGATTAAAGTGTTGCATTTCTAAACTGGGCATTTTACTGTGTTGCCAGGTGAAGACGGGAAATGCTCTATTTACTTTCTCTCTATTGACTAGCTGCGTTCAGGCAAGACTGCCAGTGCGTTGACATGGAAAGCAACAGAGACGGAACCATTTCAAACCACTCACATTATACTGCTTTATTTGCAAACTGAATTGCTCCTGTAGGCACGCACCAGTTCCTTTTTTATGGAGTGTTTGCATGTTGACGAAGCTTTAAAAAAGAAAGGAATAGCGTGGTGGTGGAGGCTATCATAAGGGTTGCTGTCAATTTTATTTATTTATTTATTTATTTATTTTTAATCCATTTCACTGTGGGTTTTTTTTTTCCTTTTATTTGTTTGGTTAGGAGGGAAAAAAAAACGCATGCTCTGAATAATTTCTAAGGTCAATAGAATACATTACAGAAATAAAAGCGCTTAGCAATTTACAATTTCATCTCAGTGTGTTTTCTAGAGTTATGAAAATAAAATGTTTTGATTTTAAATATGACGGTTTTTTCCTCTTTTGTGGAGAATGTTTCCATTATTGAAATGGCCTGATTTCTCGAGTGCTGATTTAAAATGCATTCTCTTATACAGCTAACATTAAGGGATAATGCATAGGGAGTTAAGTGGCATATAAAACATCTGGCCACGGAAACGGAATATTTCCATACCCACTGACTGAAGAATTGGAAACCATATGCTAGCTGAAGAGTCTCTATGTTGATTTTATCCAATTACTTGCAGTTCAGCGTATATTTTGGCAACCCAATCCTCTACAGTTCTGTTTCCCTGAAAACTTCAGTCTGAAAGTCAAGTAAGATTCTTCAAAGGAAAATGTCCAGTTACTCTATCAGTCAGTCTCCCTATGTCCCTTACTAACATGGGAACCCTTCAGGGGTGTACACAAATCATGGGGAAACCAACCTGAACTGACTTACATTTGTACCAGCTGTATTCTCAAAACCATTTTCAGGGACAGTAGAGTATAGTCACTCCAGCCAAGACATGAGTACACTTTGAAGAACCAAGTCCAGGGTCTTTAGATCAGCTTTGGCCAACTTGATATCCTCCAGAATGATTGGACTCTGACTCCCATAATTCCCCACTTGCACAATCTATGATTTACTTAAACATTTGGTCTGATTCAGCAAAGCCCTCCATAGATTATTTAGTTAAATTGTTTATTTAGTAACTTTTGAAACTTGCAGCTGTAAAAGTCACACTGAGGAACCAAGCTGAGATGTTTTATGTTATTCCCATTTTTTTTTTTAATGAAGTAGAGAACACAGTGCTGTTAGTTCTTAAAGTCTACTAACAGCCAAGCTTTTTAATTTAGCAAAATTGGAGTGTAAGTATATCAGTCCAAGCTTTGATTATCCAGTTCTGGATTACTGGTTTTGAATTCCACCGAGATAGTAAGAAGGGATTTGATGGTGTTAGGGCTATTTTAGTTTATAGTATAAAGAAAGGAAGATGGTATGCAAGAAGAGAGAGAGAAATGTGTTAGAAAGCCAGTAAACTACTTCCAGGGTGAATCACGGGAAAGTTATTTAGACTGTGATTCCTAGATGCTCATACATAAAGTGAAACATCTCCCTTTAACCTCTTGAGAAATTATGAAATTATCTGAAATGTGTATCACTTCATATTTTTCTCTCCTTTTCTGACATTCCCTTGCTTCATAGTTTAAAAATAATAGTAATATCTTGGCTCACAGGGTATCTCGCAGTGGAATTCTCAGCTGAAAAGACCTCAGCCCTTCTGTTAACACAATACTTTTATCCAGTAATCACTGCCTGCAGGAGACAAAATAATAATTCATCTGGAAAATGAGATTAAGTCCTTTAAGTTAGGCCATGATCACAGAGAGAGACCCGGTGGTGTTATCTGCTTGAGTGAAAAATGTAGGTTCGGGGGCCATTCTGGTTCAAAGGAACTGTGTAGTAGGCCCAGCTCCTTGAAAGTAATTGGGGCCTGTCAAAGCATTTCTTTGTGAGATATGGATATTACAAAGGAATTCTATTAATCTCTGACAAATCATTTGATCGAGACAGTATGCCCCTTTTCTTTGACTGAATCACCTTCCAATCCACATTTGTGTAAGGACTGGGAAGTCTGTGTGAATGCACATGAGAAGAATCCTCTCCCTTTTCTGTTTTGCTTTTGGAAACCAAATGTGCACAAAATTCCCAATTTACTTCTTTTTCTCTGTAGTTTAGCTGTATATGCAAAGTGTCTTTCCCTTGAGGAAATATTTATGCAGACAAATTAAGCAAAAAAAGAACCGCAAGTGTTATTTAGATTGCTAAAGGCCAATAATCATCTTTTGTCTCTTTCCTTTTTAAGGGGGAATTAAAAATCTTTTTATAACTCTGTCCTGTTGGGCATGCAGTGGATAAGAAGCATTGTTGCGACTGATAAAAGATAAAAGCATCAAGCTGAACTTGCAGCCTTGATCCTTTGTAAGCACGTAGAAACAGGACCTTGATGAGGTTAAAAGGCTTTGCAGGGAAGTGTAGAATTGCAGGTTTGGTAACTGGTGGCTGGAAGTGCAGGAATGTAAGCTTTCCACTGAAGATGCAGAACACCTGTGCAAGGAGCCAGATATGATGCTAGGTTATCTTTTAAAGGTTAACCAAGATAGGGCAAATATTTTCACGTTCAGGCTCTGATGCATAATTTAATGGGAAGTGTAACAACATGGATGGATGGATGGATGGATGGATGGATGGATGGATGGATGGATGGATGGATGGATGGATCTATCTATCTATCTATCTATCTATCTATCTATCTATCTATCTATCTATCTATCTATCTATCTATCTCCCTACCTACCTACCTACCTACCTACCTACCTACCTACTTACCTACCTCTCTCACTATATCTTTTTGGGCAGACTTTCTTGAAAACATAAAGGAAACGCATGCCCTAATTGGTATAATTCTGAGCAGAGGGAAGGGACATACCAAAAGGGACATACTCATGTAGAAATTGCTATGCACCATACTGATTTCTACATATGTTTTCTCATATGAAGAATCCAGATGGATCATAACTTGCCTCATTTCCATCATGGCAACCCAGATGGGAATCACTACAAGTAATGTAACTGCATTATTTCACCTTCCCATATATAATTGCAGTAATATCTCTCTATTATGCTTGTCTATGAATTTCAGTGATATTGACTCCATTGTCTGTACAAAATGGCATAGGATGTCTTGTTTCTGAGTAAATGTGAAGAAGATTGTGTTGTCGTTTTTCTTCAGTGACTCCCCTCTTTGTACAGCTCATGCCACGCATGGAATTCTCTGTATGGAACCATTCTCATTGAGGTTTGGGGGGAAAATACAAATAATTTGCATGTTATCTGTCAACTCAGCGATTTAAAAGGCAAAGCCTGTTGATCAACTAAAAAGCCAATCTAAAAGTTGCATCCATACATTCTGATATTATTACCTGTGTGTCTGGCAAGAGAAGGATACCAACCTACAATGCCCGCATATTTACAAAGGTTTGCTCTGAAAGTTGAGGTCAGGTAGATATCTAGAGGGCTTTCGCTCTGCAGCTTGTCAAATCTGCACAGCAAGGGAAAGAAGAGAATTAATTGTCTCAGATACTGATATGGAAAAATTGTTAGTGGCTTATGTTCCCTGAAATATTAGACGACAGTGCTTTTAATATGTGTTCAAAAATTCATAAGCAGTTACAGTGAAAAATGGGATGTGTTTGACTAAAATTTTGTACCTTGGCAAGATAGGTGAATATTCTTGCTGTTGCAAAACCCTCTCCTCTCCTCTCCAAAATCCTGGTGATATGCAGAAGTTAAAAAAACAAAAACAAAAAAACACTCAGATGTGTTGGCTTTAAAGTACAGGTAGTCCTTGTTTAGTGGCTGTCTCGCTTAGCGACCATTTGCAGTCACAACGGTGATGAAAAAGTAACTTTGTGACCAGTCCTCGCATTTATGACCTTCGCAGGTCTGTTAAGCAAAAGAAAGCTGAAGTAAGATTGTAAGCACAGTCACAGTTTTACTTAATGACTGCTGCATTTAACGACCGAGTTGCCAGTCCCAATTGTGGTCGCTAAACATCAATAGTTGCTATTTGATGTACATTTCTGTTATGTCATTATATCTATTAAATATTCCATTCACCCATAATATCCTCCTGAAGCAAGTTCTGTGAACTACATTCAGAAACACATTGATTTCCACAGTAAGAGTCTTCAGCTCTACTTCTTGGACTCTATGGTGAAGTCACTGAAGTCATGCGAAATCTTAGATCACCTTGGAAATCCTTTCCCATCTTTCCTTCTTCCCTACCCTTGAATATATCTAGTGGATTTACCAGTCGTAATGCTGGCGTTGGCTGGTTGTTAATGTATGTTCCCACATATCTGCAGAAACAAAAGCGAAATCAAATTGTTCATAATTGTTGTCTTCCGTGGAAGTCCTACCTTGTATAATGGCTGCTGGTGTCACTCTGGAGATGTACAGTAGTTATTTATTTTAGTTATATCATGTTTATATATCACAACAACATGTTGGGATATCAAAACGAAAAGCAAAAATCCATAAATCAACCCCAAGTAAACTTAATATATAATTTTAAAATGTATCCTTTAGAGATTGCTAGATTGTAATTCCAAGAATACCTTATCACTGTGTAGACTGCCTGGGGATGTTATGGTTTAGCCATGCTTGAAAAACTCCAGATTCCCTTCCTCTATACTCTAGTTAGATCATTTCTGAACAAAGGTTTCAAATAGAATGTACCAGTTTTCAAAACAACAACGGCAGACACGTGAAGTTGGATCATTTCCAGCTATGACATCTGTAACCACTTGGTGTGAAGTGTGGTATGATCTTTCAAGAATACTGTATGTTCAAATTAGGAGACAGCATTCTGAGTGAGCAGTTAATGTACAGCCTCAGCAAATCTTAGTGATAAGGGATTATGATTATGGTCATGAAGAAAGGTGTTTTTTTTTTAAGGATAAGTCCAAAATGCTCATCAAGGATGGCTTTGAAGGCTATGAAAACATTTCATTTTTCATTTTAAGTAAATTATGCAAATTGGTTCAGCAGTAATTTCACATGTATTCTTCAAATGCTTCGAGTCCCTGTAATAACTTCAGAACCTGCTTAGTTTGCGATAGCTTAGTTTTTACAGAAGTATGTGTTTAACTTACGTGAACTTTCACCATACTTGTTTTAATGTTTATAGTGATTGTAGACATTAACAGAAAGCAATTTTTGCTGATAATGGCACAAGTACCTACTGTTGCCAGACTGCAAACGTTAGATTCCTCCTTCCACTTTCTTTATGGGAAATAGTTCAGGACCTGGCTTTTATATTTGTCTGCACATGTATTTATGGAGCCAACGTTCAATGTATAGATTGCTTGTTTAGGTTGACCCAAGACAATTAAAAAAATAAAAATAGGCTGGCTTATTAGTTTTGCACATTTTACCATGATGCACATGTTCAGTCTCTCTACACAGATCTGCATCCTACGAGGTGTCATAATCATCTTACTCCAAAGAGAGTAAATAGGACATGCTAAAATAGTAAATAGTAAAAATGGACCACCTTTGGAGAGTAACCATTTTATCTAAGGCATCAACTTTTGTGAACTGCTGCCCACTTCATCGACTGCATGGAGGGATTTGATTGACGTAGGATTTAAGTTCAGGGTAATGATGTGCATGTCTTCTGCTCCATTACCTCCCTCCAGCCTCAAGCCAGTGTATTCAATCTTATGCCTTATAATTAAAATTTGTTAGCCTTAAAAAGGTACTATCTATCTCTGATTTTGGGCTATGGTAGACTAACATGGCTATCCTCCTACAATGCTTACTCCAAATAATTATTTTGGGAGATGTAGGGGCAGGTTCCCCCCCCCCCTGTTTTGGAGTGCATGGGTCATACCTGTTTGCATCATCTCTTTGTTTATCTGGCATGTCATTAAATCTAGTATTAGCTCCAAAGGCACTCTTAACTAGCACGACCCAATTCCATGTCTAAGTTCTTGAGTGAATGTGCAGCTTAGAAGGCGTCACTTATATCTATGAAATTAGCAGATCATTTTGTGGCTTTGTTAGAAACTTAGCTCTTTGTCAACCAACCGAAACTTTGAAAACAGCACAATTAAATAATGTTGTCCAAAACAGACTTCAGTAATTTCATTACACCGATGCGATTCTAAACAGGATTTTTATTGTCCAAACAAACACAAATGTGGATACAGCAAATTTGAGCAACCCTTCTCAGCTTGATGTGGCTGGAAATGTCCATGATTACCCATCATGGAGACCCTCAACATACTATATCTAGAT
This sequence comes from Python bivittatus, assembly GCF_059951505.1. NCBI lineage: Eukaryota > Metazoa > Chordata > Lepidosauria > Squamata > Pythonidae > Python > Python bivittatus. Next base: position 6,895,676 of record NW_028277042.1, on the reverse strand, counting down.
GGTGAAATCAGCAATGAAGTCTCAGAAATTAAATCACATTAAATCTGGATGGTCTGCTCATGTGATCAGTAAAATGTGCCTGAGTTTCTGCTAAATTTGGTGCTGGATGAGGAATTAGAGAATTAGATGGGTCTTTAGCAGGGCTCACTTTAACATTTTCATTTCTGCCACCTTGGAGGGTAGATGTCTAAAAATCCCAGTATCCCAGAGGCAGTGCCTATGTGGATCAGGTGTGATTGAAACTATGTAGTGTGGGTTTGTTTGTCTGTTTGTGGTTTTCACCTTGATCTGAAGAATGGCTACTCCAACTGTTCTTAAAGAATTTCCTGGATTGCACTGAGTATTTTTATATACATTATCTTATAGTTATCAGAAACCCTAAAGTGACCTCTACTGTGTCAAAATTAGGCTATTCAGTGACTAGTATATGTCATAAGATGGTTTCCACAACAGGACAGAATGCCTACCTGTAAACACTGGTAATTTTGCTTTTATATGACGATTGTTGAATGTTTTAAACAGTTTCAAGTTTTGTTTGCTATATTGAATCTCCAGGCAATGACCATAATAAAATTGAAAATTAAAGTTCTCAAGCCAGGATAATAAACTATGGTACATGGTTTGGATGGATCCTACCTAGCAGGTGTCTGGCTTTTTCTGGACAGAAATGAGAATACAGCAAAGTCTGCCTGAATTTTGGTAAGCCTTATGCTTCTGGTCGTCTTCTCGAATGTTCCTCTTTGTTCTTCTATCTGGCTTTTTGATTTGCTGATCAAACTTGGTTTTTGTTCATGTTTTCCAGTAGTCCGTTCTATTTTAAGTCAGGCCCGCTGTTCATCACCTAATCTTGGCAATACTACCTTTCCCCACATAATTTCTTATGAATCTAAAATACTCCATTGCTTCTGCAATGCCATAACATCTTATAAATATATGGATGCCCTTTCTATGGAACGTATCTAAATATTATCAAATGAATCCTGTGAAGGTTCATCTCATGAACAAGGCTGTGTTACCATTAGGCTTGTGTAAAAATCCATTTCAGTTTTTTCGCTTGTCAATTCGGATAATGCTTGTGTGGTGTCAGGTCTTAGGAGACTTTCGCCAAACGACAAGATGCTATTTCGTCATCCGATGTGCTTCATGAAGGTAGTTGGTAGTGGGAACACTTGGGCATATTTCTGTCAAGCAAAATTTTCTTGGTGTATAATTGGGAGAAACGATGATGCCAAGTGAAAATTAGAAATAAATCACATTGTATGTTAAGTCATATTGAAATTAACAGCAATGGCTTATATGTATATATAGCTGTCCAACTCACAAAAACAACTCTGGGTGGTTTACAATTGGTTAGAAGCATTAAAACAAAGGAGCTAGAAACAAAAAATAACAAATACGAAGAACAGGTAATAGCATTAACTGAAGCCTATCCACATGTATCTCAATCAAGATACTTCATTCTATGTGGGGTCATCCTATGTCCTTGGCCCAAAGTCCAGAAAAAGCACCAGGTTTTCAGGGCCTTACAGAAGACCAGCAGGATCAGGGCCATCCTTATCCTGTGGGGGGCGGGGGATGCTGTACCACAGGGTAGGCATTGCAAGAGAGACATCATTAGATGTCATCGTTTTGAAGAAGGGACCTGAAGTATATCCACTCTGCTGGATTTTATGGAACAAGTAGAGACAATTGGAAACAGGCGTTCCTACAGATAACCAATCCTGTGCCATGAAGAGCTTTATAGGTGATAACCTGCACCTTGAATTGCACCCAGAAGCCAATGCCACTCACAAAGTAATAGTGTGACATGAGTCTTACAAAGAATCAGGTCCAGTATTCCGTCCTATTTTGTCCGTGCCACACTCTAGCGGGACCAAGAAATAGAATCAGACATAATAAACTGACTTAATAGTTTGGTAACAGAAGGCGAAGGTTCTTTCCTGTTCTTTGAGTGCATTTTTTTTTTTTTTACTTTCTTCCATATAAATGAAAGACTATTATTCACCATTATCCAGGAAAATACAGCGTCCTTTCATGGTCTACAATATTGGGTAACGTATTTACTTGCTTGCTTGCTTAATTAAATAATTGTGCCTTGTAAGCTGCTGAATTCCAAATGGCTCTGAGAGGTTTATGTCAAACAACAAAAAAGATTAAAACAAAATTACAGTAGTCAAAATAACAGCATCCCCTAACAGTGCCATCCAATGGGAGCAGGTTAATCCTCGTTCTCCCCAAAATGTTTTTTATGAAGCGTTGTGTCCAAAGCTTTTTTGGAAGCCCAACAGAGGGGCCAGCCTGATCCTGATATCAGAGGGCAAGCTCTTCCACAAAAGGTGGAGCCATCCCTGAGAAGTCCTTGTGGATGGCATTCCTTCAGAGGAGGGACCTTAACAAGCTGTCTCCCATTTTACAGGATGGCCAGACTCAAAGGTATTCAGGCCCTCAGCCATCTAGGGCTGAAAAGGTGACAACCAGCATCTTGAATTGCACTTGGAAACCCATTGGCAGCCAACGGAGCTCCTATAGAAGTGGACCCCATAGGTGAATCTAGCTATTCCATTAACTCAAGGGCTTGCTGCCTTCTGCACCAGCTGAAACTTCCCAGTGGAGTGCCACCAACAAGAAACCCCCTGTACCCACAGATTACTGTGCAATCTGAGTGCATGCAGGTCACACGTGCATGCAAACGTCACCCCACTCCTCCGGATCTTGCCAGATAGTAATAACAGATAAGCCCTGGAAATTAAATTGACACCTTCTGTTGTTTCTCAAAGGCAGTTCGTGCAAGCTCATTTTTGTAACATTTCCCACCCTACCTTAGAACAGAGATTCCATCTTGGCAATTCTCCAGTTTGTTCATTTTAAGCACGTTTCCACTAAAGTGCTCTACTTCAAGCTATTCTCAATTCAATTTGAATGGAGATGTTTTTGTGTTTGGATAATTTACATATAAAAGCTTTACTGTATGTTTTATAAAATGACTGGGTGCAGAGAACAACCATTTCAGTTCAGCAGTATTGTTTTTTTTTTCCTGCCACCCAAGTGATTCTCCCTCTTTGCTCCCATTCCTTTTACTAACAAGCTATTCTCCACACCCATCCTAATTCTAAATTGTTAGTGACTAAAAGCAGATATGTATTTTTTTTCCCCAAACGCTACTAACAGGCATTAAACCTACTGTGATTTGACTGCAATATATGAAGATTAAAAATTGTGTTTCCATTACCAAAGTAATTTGAGGGTGACAGGTATTCCAGATGTGCTGAGGTATCACGACTGTCTGCTTTAAAGCATGACAGCTAATGGCAAATTTCCTCCCAGTGCCTCGTACTAAATGTTCACTCTGACTCTTTTTTCCCCCCATGGTTCTGTCGAAAGCAAATTGCATAGCGTCTTGAGTGCATTTCTTAGATGTGGATTCCTGCATTTCAAATGCTTTTCTTGGGGAAACTTTGTGTATTAATTCAGAGACTGGCTGGACCTTTGTTAAAATATAATTGCATCCTGTGTTTTACCATCACCATTTATTCTGACACACCGGCTAGAGGATCAAGAGCAAGAACACTTCTTTATCCCAACTGAGTGGTCTTGGTGAGAAACTTGTTGTTACTGTAGATGATAGTTCGAAAACCTTGGGTATACAGACAAACCAGGGCACACCCATATTTGTTCAGAGGCTTTGACCAGATTAAATAGATTGGATACCTGCGCACATGAGAGAGATGAGTACTAACAAGAATTGAGAGGACAGTTATTCATGAAAGAAAAAGCCAACATAATTGGGAGGAGGAAGAACATGTAGTGGTGACAGGTCAAATGGAGTCAGTTTGAATGCAGGAGTCAGCCATGCTTGTCCTTTCCATTATGTGTATCTTGATAGTCAGGATAGTTCTGGACAGAAGCCTTTGGAGAAATAGACAAGATGTTGAAAAGAATATACGTGTATGAGTACACGGATGGATATATGTATGTATGTATGTATGTATGTATGTTTGTACATCAATAATTTTAGCAATTTGCCTCCTTCCCCAGCTGCTAGAAGTATATTATTTTCTGTTGCATTTTTTATTGGGCTTCTTAAATCACAGAAAATGAGAACTCTGGACACCAAATTAGATGTTTATAGAACAGTTCACCCCTCCAAAAAAAAAAAAAAAAACAATTCACATGCAGACTTTGGTGTATACTGGGGGTGGGGGGGAATATCAATTTTGTGGATCTGCCTCAAGGAAGACACCCTCCCCCCTCTTTCTGTTTCCCTGGTTATGACATTCAGATTACTGAATTATTACCAATCAATTGCAAATATTCGGGAATCTCTGCTCCAAATGAGCACTTTTCAGTTTCATTACTTCCATTGGGACAATTAAGAAAAAAATCGACATTGTATCTTATTCATTACACATTCTCTTTTCTCTCATATTTTCTCCCCACCCCCCACCTCTTATATTTGCCACAATAATAGAATGGCCTGTTTTGCAAACTGAGTTAAGTATTTTCTTTGATTTATGTTCCTCGGTGCTAGTCTCTCTGAAATCTTCAGAATGAATTTTGCTTTGAGGGGGCAAACACTATCTCTGGATAGTGTATCTATTTTACTTAGACACCACCTTTAAGTTCATTGAGAATTTCTTCATTGGGGGTTATAATTGTACTCCAATCCAAGTCACTAATTCTATTGTCTTTTCTTGCTGATGCAGCATTCTGCCAGTTTGTTTTTAGGAGGTGCTTAAGATGGAGTAACAAAGGACCTCATTAACAGCTATCTTTTATCCAGCTTCATCTTTTATTCTGATTTTGTTTTTAAGAACTTTTGAACAGAAACAGAGTATCTTATTTTATTGCTTCTCCTCACCAAACTTGCCCTGCCGGTGTCTGCGATATTCATAATTCTGATTATTTATTTATTACATTTGTATGCCACCCATCTCCCCCAGTGGGTGACTCTGGGTGGCTCAGAGTCGGAAAACATTATGGAAAACTTGACAATAGGATTGGCGCAACCAAAGGGGCTACTGATTCAGGTCACTGAAAGTATCAAGTCCTAAAGTTTTCTTAAGAGAAAAACACGATGCAGATTAAAAAAATGGGGGGAAGAGAGGAGATACAGAGAATGGAATGCTTGTTATTTAAATACAGTTGAATTTATTAGCCTTTTTATGGTCACCTTCTCCTGTCTGCCTGTATTCATATTATTATTGTGTTCTTACCGTCTTTTAATGGGTATTGTAAACACACACTTTTTTCAAGTTGACTGTGTAGGTTCATATAGAAATCAACCACTATTTACAGTGGAGTTGCCTGAGTGTTTTTTGGTTGGGGACAAAAAGGGATGTGTTCAAAGCAGCAAACTAGCACATCCAAGGTAAAAAAAGAATGTACAATTTTCTTAAATCTCATTCTCCTTTTTTTATACTCTCTTTCCTATTTTCCATCCTATTCAGTCTCAAAACCACACACACACATACAAAAATCCCCTTTGCACACAAGGGCTGTGCTCATCTGAGATTAGAAGTTTCAGCTCACCAACCATTGGAGTGCCTAATCAATGCAGCCACCATTTGATATTAGGGTCAGGGATAAAAGGGACCCCGCACTCAATAACTCTTGCCGCCTGGACTCTCTCTTCCTGATCTGCAATTTTAAACATGACAGTCTTAAAGTCCTACCATAGAGTTGGGAGGGGTCAGTTGGACCATCAAATCCATCTCCCTGCTCAGTACAGGGATCCAAATTAAAGCATCCCCAATGGTGTCTTTGAACACATCTGTAATGGGGAATCCACCATCTCAGGATAATTAGCTCTATTATCAAACTGTTCTTATTTGGTATGTTTTTTCCTTAACATTCAATCAGGAACCTACCTTCCTGTTACTTAAATCCATTATACTGTGGCTTAGAGAAAACAGGTCTTGACCTTCGCCACTTTCTATATGAAGAGACCATCTTTTCTTCAGCCTCTGATTTTCGCTCCTGTGCTATGTCTGCTCAAGGCTGAGCATCAGAAAGAGAAAAAAAAACCAGCAGAGGAAAATGTTTTGGCTGAATAAAGTCTTAGAAAGAAAGACTTAGAAGCCTCCCTCCCAGGTCACAGGAGGTTAACAGCTAGCTTTTATAGATGGGAACATGTCAGAGACTGACCAGATTCCCCCAATCTGGTGCCCACTAGATATATCAAGACTTCCCAGCCAGTGCCAGTTCTGGAATGTGTAGTCCATAGTATTCACTTTAAGAGCTAGTTTAATGCTAGTGGTTAAGGCACCAGGCTAGAAACCAGGAAACTGTGAGTTCTAGTTCTAGTTCTAGTTCTAGTCCCACCTTAAAGTCAGCCCTAGGAAGGAGGCAATGGCAAACCACTTCTGAACTCTTGCCAAGAAAACTGCAGGGACTTGTCCAGGCAGTTGCCAGAAGTCAACACTGACTTGAAGGTGTGTGCATACACGTGCACACGCACACACACACACACACACACACACACAGTACTCACTCCAGAAACACTGAGGATTTTAAGTTTGTAAATGATTAGGTTCATCCTATTTCATGGAATCTTGAGCAACTTTGCTATCAACAACATCAGATTAATGGTGCTGAGCTGGTATATTAATTTCCTACAATGCTTTTGAGTGATATTAAGACTAGGTTGCACTAAGGTACTAAAATGGTGATTCTCGTGGTCCAGAGTCATTAACAGTGCAGCAAGACAGTGATATCCTAGAAGCTACCTGGAGGGTGTTGTCTGTTGGGGCTTGGCTTACTTGATAGCTCACTCCTAGAATATAATGTCAAGTTCTCCAGGTTGTAGTCTTGCCATCTCCTTATGAATTGAGACGTCTGTGGTTCATTCACCGTAGCGAAGGGAATGATTTAAACTGCTCAGCCAACAAATATACTCATTGGATTAAAAATACAATAAGTGCTGTGTAACATAACCTGTTCCCCTTCAAGGACGTTTTGCCTTTTGTTTAGTTTTGCTTGTATTTTTCATGTAACATTTAAATGCCCGTCATGGCTGGAATCTTTTTCCTGTAAATATAAAACATTAATTTAAATATTAATAATTTAGAACTCTGTTTGATGTATACATTTTCACTCCAAGATGACATGGTTTTACTTTGTTTTGTTTTAATATTTAGGACTGAGAGATTATGTGTGCATGGAGTGTAGTGTTTATATTAGAGCTTTCTAGTCCAACATTCTTAAAACAGAAAGAATTTCTGCTAAATACGGGAACAAATACATTATGCTAAGAAAAACAAATATTGCCACAATACACACCCTCCCACAGTTGTTAGAATTCGCACTAAACTGTCCAGGGCATATTTAAAGGCATTGCATGTTTACAATTGAATTTTTACAGCAAGAAACTGCAATTTGCACAGACCTACTGTTTTTAGAAGGCAGCCAGGTTGGTGTAGTGGTTAAGGCACCAGGCTAGAAACCGGGAGACTGTGAATTCTGGTCCCGCCTTGGGCACAAAGCCAGCTGGGTGACCTTGGGCCAGTCATTCCCTCTTGGGCCTAGGAAGGAGCCAATGGAAAACCATTTCTGAAACACCTTGCCAAGAAAACTGCAGGGACTTGTCCAGGCACTTGCCAAGAGTCAAAAACTAACTCAAAGACATAAAACAAAACAAAGCTGTCTTTAGAGATGGCAGGTAGAAGGTGGGGAGAGTCCCCTTCTGCATCCAAAGTACTGTAGTCCAATGTAAGAATTAAATCTCATTCTTCATTGTGAGAATGAGAGAAAACAGGATAGTGAAGTTTTTCCTGGCAAAAACTATTGAATCAGTCAGTATGTGATTCATGCATGGTGATGACTTTCCCACCTCTTTCACATGAACAGACAGTAGTTTTGACTCAGCAAATTTCCCTTTTGATGTGTTAACCACAGTGAGAATGGGCATAGTGCCTGCCTTTAGAAGATTGGGAAGATTTAAAAGTAAGGGACTAGAAGTTGTAATTGTAAAAACTAGTTTGGGAAGAAATACTGCAAGGAATGGTTTCTCTGCTGAGTGAACTGGAAAATTCTAGCAAATATGACAGTTAAGGAAGTCCCTCTACTCATGTTATTTTGATTTTACAATGGCCTATCTTATATTTTCACCTTATTTATAAGCCATATATAAATCAGTTTTTCTTCCTTCCACTTTCACTCCGAAGCACAAGCACATGCAACCAACATTTAAACCATGCTGCCATTCCCCCCCCCCGCAATCCCCCAATTCCTTAATTAAGTCTTTTCCCTTTCTAAATCTAGATTTTAGTAGCACTTTTTAACCTACCCCACTTCTGCCTGATGATGCAGAAAAGGTGAAGGTTTAAGGAAAAGCCTCAAACAAGAGAGGCAGAAAGAGAATGGCAGTCACATTTCCAAGAAAAGAAAGTGTGAAAAGCAAACGGGTACAGATTAGTAACAACCTGTTCAAAAATCCTGGAGAAAGATAAGCTTTTCTCATAAAGAATCCTTAATCTTTTCTGATTTAGAATCCTGATCATCTGCTATAAACAGATTACGGAGAATACAGGCACTTTCAACTGGTAAACAGAGCTGGTCCAGATAAATTATTTAAGAAAAAGGCTGAAATGAGGTGCTAAATCTGTGTTGAATTTTAGCTGATGTTGAAAGAACACTCTCCTGTGGAGGAATGCCCATTAAAACATAGTTATAGAAGATCTTGGTAGAGTTCACAAGGAGGAGTCTAATTAATAATAGTAAGTTTTGCTGCCCACAGATGTTCCTGGAAAAAACAGAAATTCAGTTGCAAAATTTTCAATGGGCATTTTTCCGTGAAACAAGCGTGTTGCATTTATCCTTAATAGCAGTTTGCACACCATGCAAATCAGACATAGCTTCATTCATGCAGTAAAGCAGATGTAGAGGAAAGCCATCTATCTAGAGTCTGACATTGTATTTCTAGAAATCCACCATCTCTCCAAATGATACTATGACCTTGTCACCAAAAGATGAAAATTCATTCACAAAAACGGCCGTCGTAAGACCTGCATTCTTTCCTTCTTTTTTCTTCATTACCAATACTTCTTTTCCCCCAGATTTTTTTTTCCTGACTTTATGAAAAGAATTCAGCTGGAATATATTTCATCAGCTTAATTGCACAGCTTTTAACAATCCAGCTGTTTTTCTCCTTATGCCAACCATTTAAGAACATGCTCTTTTTTTTTTTTTTTAGGTTCTTAACTAATCTTTCCTAGAATTGGATAATGAATGCTACTGGAATTAACTGCAGTTGTAACCATGTTTCTTTTTTTGGGAGGGAAGAGATAATAAATTGACAACATAAAATATGTTTGATATACTATACATTTTGATGATCGCAGATAAGTATCTGCTAACTTCATAGAAGACAGTACAAAGATCACAATTTTTAAGACTGTATATCTGGATTCTGTTGTACCCAATTTTTTTTCACATATATTAGAACATGCCTGAATTCAATGTTTTGTTCGTTTCATTTAATTTTATTAAATTTATATCAGGCCTTCTCTCCTACAGAGTCATAGCAGGTGGTAGGACCTAACCAATCTTAACTGATCTCCAAATGGTAACCAGGGTTGGCATCAATAGAAGACTATCAGGAAACTTCAGGGTTGTAGGCAGGCTAGGAACTGGGGGGGGGAGGGGGAGGGGGAGGCTTAGAAGGCAGCAGTGGCAAAGTACCTCCATGCTATTTTCCACAAAACTACATGGGCATGTCTATGTAGTCACCATGAGTTGAGTTCAGCTCAAGATCAGAAAGACTCTGGTAGCACCTTTTAAGGCTAAGACATTTTATTATAAGGCATAAGCTGTGCACTTCATCAGATGCACAGAATGGCTTGATTGATGTGGGATTTAAGTACTTTGGGATGAGTCAGGGAGGAAAAACGGGTGGGAAACACAGGATGGTGCAGATGAGGTTCAAAGGAACTACCCTTCCCCCACCTCCTCCCAGCTTCATCCCAATGTATTTAAATCCACATCAGCCAAGACACTCCATGCATCTGATGGAATCAGCTGCAGTTCACAAAACCTTATGCCTTATAGTCTTAAAGGTGCTACCAGGCTCTTTCTAATTTTGGGCTACCATGAACTACCACAGCTCTTGTACAATGTCTACAGTGAGAAGCACCACATTCAACCTGAGATATCGTTACCTTTAGCTTCTCATCCTGGGATTCCTCCTTTGTTATCCCCACACACACTGTGAGAAATGAGAGATGGGCAGCAAATCATTCATTTCCCATAGCTGATGGTAGACTTAGCCTAGATCTCCTAGTTCTTACTCCAGTTCTTAGGCCAACTAACCATACGGGCTCCCATTTATTATATTTTCTGGAAAATATGAAGCACTCAGAATAGCCTTTATTACCCTCCTCCCTTCCTCTTTTTTCCACATGACAAGAACCATATCCAAGATATGACTTGGATATGAATAGTAGCTAGCCAAATGTCACCCAGTGGGTGGAGTATGGATTTGATCCCAGATCTCCCTTGTCATGATGTACTTTCTTCTCTTTGGGGACCTGGGGACCTCTGACAGCCATAGGGCAGTTTTAGAATTCCTGCTGGGCACCTGGGAAGTTTCAGGATCACCCTGTAGTGTTTCCAGCCCATTAAAAGGTAACAAGTGATGGGAAACAGCCAGTGACTATTTTCATCCAGAGTTAACAGCATTGATCTGGATGGGCCAATAATTTGCTTGTAGAAAGCAGATTCATATTCATTTCTGCTGGTGCAGAAAGCAGCATTCTGTATCCTTTCTAAGTTGACATCAGGTTTTGGAGAAATACACCCTTCACAGCAAAATGTCAGAAGGAAATACTTATACCTTTTATCTGTTCTGCGCCAGCCATGAGTTTTAAGATTCATGCTCATTTCACAGAGGCCATTTAAGCCTGCTGGTATTAATTTATATCTGAAGAGCCAAGCCCTACCATTTTGCATTTACTTCCCAGCTCTCCATCTTCTTGGTACGCATTTAAAATAAACTTTTAGCTGTAAAGGGCACATTATGAACCTGACACTTGAATTAGGCAGAATATCCTTCTATAATTCATTCCTGCAGTCCTCCATGGCTGTTTTATTTTGCAAAAAATGGGCTGCCCAGGATGGGTTGTAGGCTGCAGGGTCCACTCACAGGAAGCCACATCTTTCTTCTTTTCAGGATCTTTTCACACTTTGTGCAAAGATGGTGCAGAGTCACAGGATGATTTGAGTGATAAGCACAATTTATTTTCAGTTCATAGCACTTGGAGAGGTAAAGGTTTCAAGGAGAACTTCTGCGATTATGTACGTTTCCCATCTTTTTGCTATTTTGTATCTACATAACATTTCATACTGGTGTTCTTTAAAGGTGTATTTGTAGCAGTGGTAGAATTCAGTTTCTCTCCACAGATTTCATACCATTTGGATAGACAACTTCAGAAACAGTCACCCTTAGCTGGCACATAATAAATGTATTATGGCATAACGCTTGCCTCTTGATACAAGGTTAACTTCATAAAACTTTCTGAGTAATATATGTTTAGTTCTATTAGATCTGGGCTAGAAAAATCTGGAAAACTACTAGATGGCACCAAAGAGTTGATATATTTGCTCCTTCTCTCTCCCTCCACCTGGTGTTCCTCTGGACTTTTGATCCATTTGTTAAATAGAGATCTGTTTTGTTCAACAGTATCTTCCAAGCCATGCATTTGAACCAAATTTATTTTACAAAGGGAAGAAAACAAGGCCATTTATTTGGAAATTCCCACTTGTTGATTGAAATCAACTTAATTGATTTGGAACAGGATGAAGATTTGTACCTTTCCAAAGGTTAGCAAATCTGCATTCTAAGTTCTAACCATTCTAAATTGTCAGTATTGCTGTTACTGTTGAAGTCACATCAAATGTTTCCTTTTTCTCTCTAATTAAGCATCCCAGCTTTACTACTTTTTTTCTTCCCACATTAAATGTCCCTGATTGTTTCGCTCCTGTTCCTGTGAGCGTACCAGGTGTATTGTATTTCTCTTTCTGAATAATGATCACAATGGTTGTTGTTAAGGAGGCACAATATGAAGTTCTTCTTAGACATGCCAAGAAGTGTCTGGAAGGTATGAAGGTGTTGCACTATCCTCCATTAAGGAAGGAAGGAAGGAAGGAAGGAAGGAAGGAAGGAAGGAAGGAAGGAAGGAAGGAAGGAAGGAAGGAAGGAAGGAGAAGCATTTTTATGCATACTTCTCTTGTTGAACGCATTCATTTATTTATTTATCTTGCCATTTTTTGTAACCTGCCCCAAGGATTAAAAAAAAAAGAGTAAAAAGAACAATTCAAGAGAAAGGAATCAAAAAACAATAAACAAAAATTATTGCATGGGTTTCCTAACATATCCACTGTTTGGAAGCAATTTGAACCTAATACAATTGTGATGGGTTTGTTGCTGTTGTCCTTGTCCTTGTTATTCTTGTTGCTTTTGTATACCCAAACTGGACGAATTTCATTTTCAAACCCAGTTTTACCGTACTGTAAACCCATGAGAGTGTGAGACAAATGCAGTTTTTTAAAAAAACAAACACAGCTGTTCATTGAAGGGATCTCCTCCTCCTTCCAGGGAGAGAAAAGGCCCTCAAAATCCCAATGGATGAACTTGAAAAGGACTGAGGTTCCTTCAGAATTAATGTGAGGTAAGCTTAATGCAACTCGTCCCTCTTTTACATGTTACCACCCTTTTAAACTATACCTTTAAACACATGCAGAACCGTGCCAATTTAATTGGTGCAATTACCTTTTTGATCCATTGGGTTTTTTTTATTAAACATGAGACTGTCCCATTCCTATTATTTATGACCGATGCACAGAAAGTAACACTTTACAAGCGTGAATGCCACTTTAGGGTAAACAAATAAAGACCAAGTTTTTCCACCAAGAATAATATGATCAAAATTATAGAAGAAAATTAAAATCAATCCAGCATCCCCCCCGCCAATGTCAGGCACTTCTTTGCAGGGGGAATACAAGAGGATTCAACTGCTATGGTGTCACTGGCTACAAAAAATGAAAATAAAACAGAGCCTTTAACGGCTATAAAGCAAGCAAATTCATTAATAGTCTATAAAAGTGAAAACAATAACTGAAGATGACTGAGATTTCAGAGTTAAGCAAAGAATGATAAAATGCCCGCTGCTAGCTGGAATGCTAAGTGGATTAGCAGTATTTCCCATTTAGAGGCAGAATCATATTCAGCACCAAGCTGGGTGCCCTAGCTGCTTGGGGGTGTGATGATCGAGTGAAATACACCCCGCCTCCTCTTTTTCTCAGCTTTGCCATCATAATTCTGGAGCTCTGCGCACTTTGATCCCCTCGTCCCCAACAAACGCAGGCTGCTGTGATGAGAGGCAGCTAAGGGTATCATCCTATGCTGCAGGCAAATTGGTGCAACTCACTAAAGGTAGATTCACATGTGCACGCTTGTTTTGATTCATCAGATCAGGTACAAACTCTGTCTCTTTAGCTGCAAACTTTCACTCTCCATCACTGTAGCAATCTGGATTTCTTTGGCTGTTATAAAAGCTCACACATAGACATACACATAGACATAGACATACACATAGACATAGACATACACATACACATAGACATACACATACACATACACATACACATACACATACACATACACATAGACTGCCTGCCTGCCTGCCTGCCTGCCTGCCTGCCTGCCTGCCTGCCTTCCTTCCTTCCTTCCTTCCTTCCTTCCTTCCTTCCTTCCTTCCTTCCTTCCTTCCTTCCTTCCTTCCTTCGCTCTCGCTCATAGCATTCCACAGCATGGAAATCTCCATCTCTTATCCAGAGATGCCGCCCTGGTTTTCAGTCTGTATCATGCTGGAGCATGCCATGCTGTCACACATCATTCACAGTGCAGCCTTTGGGGAAAAAAAGTTGCATCCTTTCTTTGTGAAAACTACACATTAGGAATTTCTGTCACTCCAGCTCTTGCAAACATAGTCTGATGGGGGAAAGGAAAACTGGAAATCCTGTTGGAGTCCCACAGTCCCAATGCTGAGAACAGCTGGGCCATTTCTGAAATGTCTATAGCCTTTAAAAAATGAATGGATGGATGGATGGATGGAAGGAAGGAAGGAAGGAAGGAAGGAAGGAAGGAAGGAAGGAAGGAAGGAAGGAAGGAAGGAAGGAAGGTCAAAATAAATTTGTCCTCTTCAAGTCTTAAACTTTCTCAGAGTTAGGGTTTCTCTGCAAATCCTAAGAAAAGCTGTCTTTGTCTTTTAACACACAAAGGAATCCAACTTTGTGGATGTTACCACTAAACTGTCCCAGTTCAGAAATCTACTGTGAAACAAGGTGCTGGTTATTACCTTGAAAGTCCTACATAGGGCTTAGTTATCTGAGAGACTGTCTTCATAGCGTCTTCCCATCTCATAAGATCCAAAAGGTTCAGGGCCCATTGATTAAACACTGTCATCCAGCAGGACCCAAGAAGTGAGCTTCTCTGTTGCTGCACCTGCCCCCTGAAATAGCATCCCCCCCAGACCTGTTGCCCACACATGTATGCTGCATTCAAATCAACTTAAAACCAAGTCAGACATGTGCAACATCCTCCAGAACCAGGTTTTTGCAGTGATTGAAGGTTGAGTGGTCTCAGGACAGACAGCTGAAGCTCTTTAATAATTAGGTCACAAGGGGAATCCTTTAGCAAGTTCATCATTTTTTATTCTTGCACTAGAAATTGCTCTGTGAAAGAAAGCAAGTGGACCAATAAAGAAGAATCCTCTTATGTGCTGCTGTTAGGGATGAAGGAGTTTCAGTCTTTTCTGCATCCTGTGGAATGTAACATGGTGGAGTGGTGGGCTTTGTCCAGAAAGGCAGCATTTGGAACCAGAGTTATCCATCAATATTTTTGCTGCCTGAAATCTTTCACCAGTTCCACATCTAGAATCAGGCTGGACTTGACTTAGCAGTTGAATCTTAATGCAACACTTCTAATGGAAAAATACCATTCATGGTGTCCAAGATCAGACAATAGCTAAAAGGAGACTTAAGGCAGGCTGCTTGACCTTCATATCTCTGCCAACTGCTTTCAGTTGAAGCTCTCTACATCTAGCATCTACAGCCATCTAGCTGACCTGTCTCGGACAACCTACTGACCCATAATGAGTCAAAATGTTGTGCGAACATATTCAGAGTGATTTGTGAAGAAGGATGAACTCCATAAAGTGTTGTGCATACCCACGCAAGGTAACAAACTATGCTTCAGAACAATATGGCCCTTCTTTAGGGAAAAAAAAACAAACCTTGATGTATAAAATGGTCAGATAAGGATAAATGCATATCTGGGATTTTTGTCCTGGAAATAAAAAAGGAAAGAAGGAATTTTAGCAGATGTTTAAGAAAGAAGGAAGCAGGATACGGTTGTGGCCAAGGAGTGCCAATATGGCAACATTCGCATGATATGGGATGAAAGTCCTGACAATATCAGTATATTTCATAACCCTGAGTGCTTTGGGGTCAAGTCATTAGAACTGAAACCTATTTCCAGGTCTTCTCATCTTTGCAAGAATATTAATATGTGCATTCACAAATCTGTAAGTGAGATAGTACAAGTACATTTGCAAATTGGGGCAGTGTGTACCAATCTTAATAACCAATATATTAGGATGAAGAGAATGCAAATATTCAATTATACTTTCTGTTTTACTTTATTAGCTACCGGCCAGTGGTGAAAATGAGGAGGGGTGGCATTTCACTTCCAGGAAGACCCTGAATAGAAATGTTTAAACAGTAAAATGTGCATTGGCCTATTTTCATATGTTAATATGCCACTTGATTTAATCATTGTGGGCTAATGATCTGCAAAATTTCATTTCCAAACGCAGCCATTTTCCAGCTGCTGAGATGTTAAAGTAACTAAAATTAAGGCAAATACTCCCCCCCCCACCACCACTTAACAATGACTTAATGAAGTGGGCTTTCTGAGTTGAACCTCACGGATGTGTTTTCCCTGCTGGTTTTAAAGGCTCTTGTGTATGTGATTTTAATGGGAAGAAAAGCAGCCTTTTTAGAAAAAGTCTGAACGTGGATGTAAGCAAGCAATTTAAGTTCTGTGATGTTAAAAGAGTTATGCGCAGCTTCATTCCCAGGGAACATAATCAAGAGAGTTTCAGAAACAGATCTTGTATTCACGTGAACTCCAACTCTTTACTTGAGAGCATCAGTCACTTAAGATCCCATTCCTAGCACCGGTGGTTTTCAAGGCAGCAGCATGATAAATGTCCAAAGAGTGATATGGGATTATCAGGGACAGGAGAAGCACATCCCTGTCATTTATGGCCTGTCACTCATGGGAGGGAAATGTTGCTTGGTTCTTCAGCCTATGCTGTCATTGGAGAAGGCCTGAGGTCTGGTCTCTGGCATTTTAGTTAAGAGGATCAGGTAACAAATGCTGAGAAAAGCTGTTGGGAACCACAGACCATTGGGGTAGAGAATTCTATGCTGTGCAGATATTCTGAAGAAGTAGAGGTAGCTTCTTTTGAGCCCAGGCAGCCAGTGGATGGTGAAACACTGATGAATTTGTGGGCTGGAGGTTGAACCCAGAACCTTGTTGGTTACTGATTATAAAGAAATCTCCAAAAAATCTGTGCATTGCTTTGGATTTGATTCCAGAGAGGTGCTTTGAAGCACACAGGGCATGAATAGACTCTGTTAGGATTGGGGGCAGAGTAAAAATGTTTCAATCACAGGGAAAGACTTGATTGCTTTAAGGAGTCACCCATAGAGACAGGATTTGCACTCCTACATGTTCCAAAGCACCTTCACTTTTGGCATTGAAGCCAAAACATTGTACAGCCCTAGTCTGTAATGAAGATACAGAGCCTAGATTGACTCCAGTATGCAAACTAATTCACGTCCACATGATATCGCTTGGTCATACCAGCTATGATGCAAACATGCTGCTTAAAATCCCTGGTGAAAATAAGCAGAATTCCTTCCAGGGATAGACTTCATAAATCTTTTTAGAAATCAAAAGTGGTGCATGATTCCAACTGTTCCTTCATCTGAAAGCATTTCTCTATGATCAGAAGAAAAAAAGGCAAAGATAAGTTCAGATGGTGGTTGGGGTGTGGAATGATCTTATCAGTTGTGCCTGCTGGTAAATAGATGGATGGTGGCCTCAGCTATGGAGCCATTTTGTGAACAGACAATTTTCCTGGCAATGCTTTTGTGATAGTACCTGCAACAAGCTCTCAAAGATTTACCCATCGGCTCAAGAAGATTACCCCTATTACAACATGTCAGTGCCCCTGAGCTTAAATCCAGGGGCCTTTAAACATGACAATCTATATCTCAGTACCATTCAACTCACCAATTCCAAAACTTCATTTCCACCCTTTTCTCTGGTGGGGGCTGCTTCTCTGGCAGTGACAAGTAAAGAAGAAGATGTCCTCCACCCTTGCTAGGACTTTCTCAGAAATTACACCAATTGCAAGCAATCCTTAACTGGTGTTGTTTTCACATAAGCTGATGCAGCATCATGAAATCCAGAGAAGTATGGAATATGATCTTGCTTTAGATTAAAAGGAAACCGAGCAGATCATTTTAGGATGATGCTGTCCATTGTTACTGGTCTTATGGGCTGTTTAGTATCTCCTGAATCAGAAGCAACTTGCTCTAAATACTAGCTGCTGGGGAGATAGAGTGGACAATGGCAAATAACCTCTCGTCCTTCTTTGTGAGCTTCTGGATGTAACTGGTTGGCCACCATATCACCCAGACCGTTGAGCTAGATGAACTCTTGACCTGATTTTTTGAGTCTTCCTTTTTGAAGGAAGCTTTTTGAAGGGCCAAGTCTTGGATTCTGAGACCAAAATTAAGACAGCTGACCTTGTTTCACCATGAGTACAAGATTCTTTATGGGACCCAGACAAGCGAAACAAGTTACAGCTTGGCCTGGGAAAGACATGTGCCAATCAAATCTTCGTGCCTACCAAGTGCGGTCCTGTCATTGAGCCATGACCTTTTGAGAACATCTGACACTCCTGAAGAGTCACTGTGAGTTATGCCAGACAGAACTACATTGTGTGATATATTTTATGTCTTCCCGTGTGCTCTGTTGAAAATAGATTACATTAAAGTGGAGGGGAGAGAGTTAGATGGCGTTTGCTTAAACTATGAGTAAGACATGTATTCATTTGCAGAGAGTCATTTAACTTGAGTTCCTTTGTTTTTGTTGGCTTTGCCCCTCATGTTTCTTTCAGAGGAGGGAGAAAGATATTTCTTCTTCTGTCCCCATCACAGGTACATTAACAGCCACTACTGCAGTTATCGCTTAATCTCAAAGGAATTCAGCACCTGGCAGCTACAGAAGGTTGTGGAATGCCTGGCCAGTGATCAGCAGGTCATTGTGGCCACAGGCTTGTCAAGCCTGGGCAAGATCAAGGAATCAAGAGTTACACTGATTTCAGTAAGGTGTGTGTAGCACTAGTCTGCCCTCTCTCTTTCATCTTATCCACCAGGCAGATTTTATTCAGAGCAGATAGTTGCAGGGATATCTAGATCCAAATCCATAGAGTGATTTATAGGTAAACCTCAGCACCTTGGGTTCCACATGGAACCAGCATGGTAGTCAGAGTAGGTCCCATAATAAAGACATTACATTACTTTCCAGCTCTCATCTGTTGGTTGGTAGATGAGAATGTTTGGTTCATTCTGCATCAGCTTTAGCTTCTGGGTGGTCTACAGGAGTAGCCCCATGTAGAGTGAATTGCAGTAGTCCAAGCATGAAGCAATCAGCATGAGTGACTGTAGCCAGAATGTAAAAGTTGGAAGCAGTATGTACTCTTTTTTTTTCTCCTGAAACAAACAGACAAACAAAATGGTGCTTATTTCCAAATAAATTATACAGTTGGCTGAAAAGCAGGAGGGGAAAGAATTAAATCTAGGGTTTAAAATTCCCTAGCTGACTGCATTACTGTTAACAAATAATTTAAGGAAACATGATGGCTGGTTCTGAAGCTTTTGACTAATGTAAAATGTGCTTTAAGCTTTCACTTGAGGATTTTTTTTTCTATCAATGAAGGAACAGGATATGATTTTAATTGGACTTTTCCAGCTAAGCATCTCATCTCCTTTTTCATGCTGGAAAGACAGCAAGTGATAGTGGTTAGAGCACCTGATTTTGATGCAGGAGTCTGTTGTTTCAATCCACCATTGGGCATGAAACTTCCTGGGTGATCTTGGCTGGGTAATTTTTTTTTTCTTTTGGCTCTTCTGCCCCACTAAATTGTGGTGAAGATTTAATGGGGAAGACATGTCCACTGCAAGGAAGAAAGGTAGGATAAAAATGATGGTTCCAATAATATCCTATTCATTTTTTCTGTTACTTACCTGTCATGATAACACCTGGGGGCAAAATTCATCATCAGAAGGGAAAAGATATGTTCCCAATTCAATTAAGCATGCCAAAGTTCATCCCCCACAACACAACCTTGAATATTGTACATGAAGAGGAATGTGGGACACAAAACAGATAAATAATACATATTTTAAGGAAATGAAGAAGTATATTGCTATCTAAATATTGTAGGAAGTGAAGTTTAAGTCCAGAATCTAAATAGCTTTCTGTAACCTGTCACTTTCTAGCTGATTTGCAGAGGAATTCTCTGTCCCTTTGGGTCAACCTGGCCACAGCTTATGATTTAGAATTTCTATATTATTTACACCACAGATGGCCCTATATTTAAAGGCTTTAAAACTAAAAGTGAAACCTATCCCTCTCTATATTGTACACTGCCAGTGCAACAGATAAGAAAGAGGAACGTTACCCATTTTTCATAAGCCTGCCTCTGTCATGAACTATGTCTTCAGGTTTTTTTCCCCTTTCTCTACTCAATAGAATATACACAAATGACTAACCTGGCTTGTCCAAAGTTGGGAATATCTTTGATCCCCAGATTTTCTGCATTGATTTTCAGGTTTATGCTGGAAGATATAAACTAGCAGGCATGTATTTATTTATTTATTTATTTATTTATTTATTCATTCATTCATTCATTCATTCATTCATTCATTCATTCATTCATTCATTCAATTTGTATGGCCACCCATCTGACCGTAGCTTTACTAGTGGCTAACAACATATAAAGGTAGTGGTACATTATGATGGTGATTTGAATTTCAGATGAGAAGGAATCAAAAGCAGAGATGAATGGAAGAGAAAAAATGCATGATGTTGTTTCATCAACCGCCACCATCAATATATGACACCCTAGGACCCATAATGGGGTCCCTGGGGGTATAGATACATACTCAAGACCCTTGTGTTGGTTTTCTGAGTTTGGAAGCCAGTGTCTTAGCATCTAGCAATGTCCTGGATGAATGTCAAGTTAGGGTATTATGGGAAATAAGAAAAGAATGGTGGTTCCTATTGTGGCTACCATCTGTTAAGCTGGTTGAGTATAAGTGGATTGCCATATTGCTTGGCTGGATCCATATATAACCAGCAACGATCTTTGCTTATATTCTGTATTTGCCAAGATTTACAATATAGCCGTGTGGGTGTTTTCCCACCAAAATGGCCTTTTAAACTTCCACATACAGTCCAAAAGTGTTTTTCAACAAAAAGGAGTTTGCCTGTGAGTGTATCAGAGATATGTGTGCCAAGTCTCTCTTTAGTGTTTTTAGAAAGAAGATTCTCTGTATGTTAGGAGTAAATAGATATATTAAAATAAGCTATGGGACATATAGTGCAGTATAACAATGATAAATGATGTTGTGTGTAATTTCTCTACTATTAACATAAAGTAATATAAACTGAAGGACACTAGTCTATTGAGAGAGTTAGTAGCTAATGTTCCATGTCAGATGTGGACAATGTCAGGACTGAATACAGATTAGACAGTGTCCTTTTCTCCCCGGGGGAATTAAACTTTAAGTCACCACTGGCTGCCAATGGTTTTACTGCATTTTGTTGGTCTATTAATTCAGGAGCTGTAAATGACAATGTGAGTAAAAAGGTTTTCCAGTGGGATGCATCTCATTTATGCATTCCAGTATCCACAACACACACTCAGTCCATTTTGTCATAATATGTATTAAAAATGGTGTGGATTAACCATCGCTCTCTTTGAATCTCAGCAATGTTTCCTTCTTTTGTTTCCTTCATTCCAAGAGAGTAACATCCTTCGTTTACCAGAATAAGGAATCTGGATATTTTTCTCTGGATATGTAAAAACAAAAGAACCATCAATCAGCCAAGGAAAATTCAGAGTGGCAGTTGCATCAAAACAAAAGGCGAATAGTGCACACCTTTGGCCAAATTAATCATCTTTTCTCAAGAAAAATAGAACTAAAAATAATAGAAGGTTAATAACCCAAAGTTATCTATTAATCCATCATGGTCTCTCTCGTTCACTTACCATTTTAAAATGAAAAATACATACTTGACTACTCTTTCTTTTCTCAAGAATCTGTTGAAAGCAAGGTAGTGTAATTTTAATATTAGGCAAATTAAAGCTGAGAATTCCTACCTTCCTTCAGCTCCTTTGATGAGATTTTTGCTGAAAGGAGATGGAGTCTAAGGTCTGGTCGGAAGGAGCAACAATAACACAGCTTAAATCATCCTGCATTTTCCAGATGTACTGAATTCCCGCAACCTATCTACCGGACATCAAATTGGGACCCTGGTTTAGATGACTGACAGCACAAGCCTCCTCTCCTGCAAGCAAAAGATAATTAAAATTTCCACTTTTGACTAAATTGCATTTCACTACCATGTACACTGTTGGGATTTATGGTTTAAATCACCTATAGGTATTAAAAACAAGAACCACACTAGAGTTGGAAAATGTTTGATCCTGATCATCTTTTAATTCTTGAATTAGTCAAAGGCTATCTCAGATCAATCCCTATTCCATTCCTAGTTGGTTTTCCTTGTAATTGATTTTTGCAAGCTAAAGGTATGCTTCTTGGTCATGTGGTATAGATGATTGGCTGAATCAAGACATTATCTCAGTGGTCAAATCACAGCATTCAGTCCCTTAACCTCCCCACCCCCAATTATTTAATTTTCCAATATAGCTTAATTTAATTTTCCAATATATAACCCTAGGCATCCTGGTCTTTGTTCTTCCTCCAAGCAAATATTACTGAACATAACGTATACCTTCTTTTAAATATTCCAAGCCAGTAGTTGTTGGAGATGTATGCATGTGTGTGAGAGAGAACTGTTTAGAGAATATCACCATTATGTTTTCAGCCTGTAGTAAGAAATATGCAGAAGTGAAGACTTGTTCAGGAAATCTTTCTGACCCTGTTTCAGAAAAACACATCCATCATCCATTATATGTTGTTTCAGGATATGCTCGTGCAAAATCTTTTGTACCTTTAAACTACACATGGAACATATTTGTACTGCATTAAGCTTTCTTGATTACAAAATATATTTTAGCTATCCAACAATTGGCATATTTTCCCCACTTTTTCTAAATTGTGTTTCTTGCAAATTTCATTGCTTTTGGGAGCCAGCACACAAGAAGAACAGAATGCCCTTTTTTTTTTTTAAGAGAGAGAGGGAGATACACTATTTTGTATATAGGTGTTTTTGTGTGCACGTGTATAACTCGAATTGCCTTTTATGTATTCAAATAGATTATAAATGTTGCATATAAAACAAAAACATGAGAATTACCCAGTATAATTAAAACATCAGAGGGATAAACAAACAGAAAATGTAAAAGAAAAATGTTCCAACCTTCTTGCTTTCCTTTTTCTTCTCTTAATTTGTTAAATCCAGATTTAACAAAATTATACATGGTGTTTTATTTATTTTTTAACATGAATAGAAACAATCAAGAATTGCCAAAGCTTCAGCTTTCAGTAGTAAGTTTCTTTTCGCATGTTGTGGTCGTTCTGGGTGGTTTGAGTAAGGCAGAGTTAAAATAGAAGTGTCTCATGAAAAGGACAAACTTGGCACAATTAAACCTGAACCAGGGGCAAAGAAAAAAAAAATGAGGCCAAAAATATGGCTTATGCCTCTCTTTTAGAATGCTGTTCTCTTGTGCTCAACTTATTAAACGCTTAACAGCTCTGGGAGGAAATATTGCTTCATCCATCGATTTGAGAATCAAAATTAGGAAGAAAAAGAGGTCTTGTTTTGGCGGAATGAAAGCAGAGTTCGAAAATTATGTATTGATGTGATTTGATGCCGCTTGACTCCAAATTACTCTGCCAATTAAAATCTTAAGAAGGATTCAGTTAGAACTAGTCAGGTATCCATCTAGTTCCTTCTAGTTAACCTGAGATGTTCTGGAAATCCACTCTGGATGTGTGTGTGTCTTCAAGTCACACGACTGTCTAGACAAGTCCCTGCAGTTTTCTTGGCAGGATTTTGGAAGTGGTTTGCCATTGCTTTCTTCCTAGGGCTGAAAGAGTGACTGGCCCAAGGTTACCCAGCTGGCTTTGTGCCTAAGGCAGGACTAAAACTCATGGTCTCCTGGTTTCTAGCCTGATGCCTTAACCACTACACCAAACTAGTTCTCTACAGGGGGAAAAAACATGTTTCACACACATACCCACACAATCAGAGCGGGTGGCAGGACCTAGCCAACTTTAATTGGTCTTTAACAAGCTGAGCATGGTGAGATCTGGTTAATATCTAGATAGGAGACTACTAGGGAATTCCAGGCTACAGACTAGATTAGGTAGTCAAAAAATTATCCCACAAGGAAGGCTATAGCAAGCCACTTCTGCCCAGGAAGTCACCAGGACTAATGAAACTTGACTCAGGGAATCTTTACTTTACTCTCGCAACACAGCAATTTTATTTTTAAAGATTTCCATTATGGTTCTGCGTACACCGGGCTTGTTTTGTTACCCGTACTAACTAATAATGCACCAAACTTGGTAAAGGATGATCATCATCATCATCTGCTCAGATAAGTTTCTAAGCGCATTGCTAATAATTGTCATATTTTAAGATAGAGTAGCACATTTTTTTTTCCAGGCTGATCATCATGCTTGGCCTTTGAAGGACATTGCCTAGTACAACACTCCCAAAAGAAGGCAGGTCAGAGCTGTGAATAAAACCTAAATTGGATTACTTTTAAATTAAATGAAATTTAAATTAAGTTAACTAGGATCACACTAGGGAGATCCTCTTTTACAAAGCACAATGAGTGACTTTAGTTGGTTGTTTTTTCCTCAGTTCAAACTCCCTTATAAGGTTGTTGTGAAGATAAAATGAGGGGGGGAGGAAAAGAAGGAGAGGAAAGAATCTTTATGCTTTTTGGGGGGAAAGGCAAGGAATAAACAAATACTTGTTTGTTAAGTCTCTCTCTTCCCCTGTAGTTTAACTGCATCTGTGCAGGCTGTTTTACAGCCTAATTCATTGAAAAACAGTTTAGTTAAATGTGTTTTTCTACATTATATAGTGTTTTATAAATTACCACTTGATCAGCTGTTGCAAAACATGTCTCTGTGCAATACAGTGTTTAGTCAGGTTTCCTTCCCCTTCTCTTTATCTTTTTTTAATAACATAAAATATTTAATTATTTCATTCAGGATTAGGTATCATTCCTTTCCTGTAAAGTCTCTTCTTCTTCTCCATATGTTATTGATGAATTGATTGATTTGATGTTTAAAGGTCACCCCACTGAACAGGGACTCTGGCAGTGTACAATTAAAACTAATATGATTCCTAAAAAACAGACAAACTAACATGACATATAGCTAAATATAAGAGGGGGAACAACATACATAACCAAGGTAGACTACCCACAAAATAGACACAACACCTGCCTATCCAAGAGCTTGAAGAAAAACGTCATCTAAAGATTTGTGGGGTTGGAGTGGGACTAAGAGATATGGTGCAGTGGTGAAATTGTTGGACTAACGATGAGGAGGCCTAGGTTTAAGTCCCTGCTCAGCTTCTGAAGCTCCCTGGGGGACATTGTTCAGTCACTGTCTCTCAGCCCAGCCTATTTCACAGAGTTCTGGTTGGATTTGGACAGAGAAGACCTACGTTCTGATCAGCCACAGCTCCCTGAATGATTTTGGGCCAGTCCCTCCCTCTCAGCCCAAGAGCCAGCATGGAGTAGTGAAGAAAATATTGGACCAGGAGTGGACAGACCCAATTTCTAGCCTTCCCTCAGCCCTGGAAGATCTTGGTGGGACTTTGGGCCAGTCTCTTCAGGATAGCAGAGTGGAGAAGATGTTAGACATCGGGTTCTAGTGCTCTCCCTAGCCATGGAAGTACACCAGGAGTCTTTGAACCAGTCTCTCCCTTTCATCCCAAAGGGCAGTGCAGTGTAGGAGTGGAGATGCTGGACCAGGGGTTCAGTCATCTAACCATGGAAGCTCAATGGGTGACTATGAGCCAGTCACTCTCTCTCAGTTCAAAGTACATCACAGGGTGGTTACTGTAGGGGAAAATAAGAAGAGTAAGCAGTTAAAGCATGCCTCCTTGTTCTGAATGAACGATGAGGCACATGATGGATGGATGGAGGGATGGATGGATGGATGGATGGATGAAAGGAAGGAAAGAAGGAAGGAAGGAAGGAAGGAAGGAAGGAAGGAAGGAAGGAAGGAAGGAAGGAAGGAAGGAAGGAAGGAAGGAAGGATGAATCACCAAGATACTGAAAATTAGTGAAGTATTTTGATGATGGTTTTATTATGGCTTTTTTTTTTAACCATGGACTTTACTAAATTATTCATTTAAGCAATATTAGTTTTCCTTTGTGTTGCACTAAAAGGGAGGGGCATTCTTAAAAATATCAGATTGAAATGTGTTCCGGTCCATTAACAGCAAGGTGTGCTGATAAAAGCTGCCTCAGATGTTTTTGTAGGAGCAAAGCTGAAAGTGTTGTTAGTTAAAATGACTCCCTTTCCAAAAATTATGGATGAATGAATGCATATTTAGGAAGGAGGGGGCTATCCAGATATGTTTCTTAAAAGGGTAAAGAAAATTGTTGCTTATGTAGCAGTTAATTGGTAACTGGCAATTGGCAAATTATATGAATAAATAAATACATGTGCTTTTCTTTGAAAGCACATTTATTTATATAATTTGAGCTTACTCAGATCTGAGCTTACTCAAATATTTTCATTTTCTTCTTACTCAAATATTTTCATTTTCCAGGATATGAAAACAATGTAAGCAACCATTTCTCCCCACTTCCCTTATCCTTGCTACAGCCCTGTGAGGTGGATGAGACCAAAACACATGACTAGAGCAAGACCAGCCTTGTGCCTTATGACTGACACACCAACCATGAGCTTTCAAGGAGAGCATACATGACTCTCCTTGAAAGCTCAGGGTGGGCCAGAAAGTGGGGGGGGGGGAAGAATGCCCTTTCTAAAGGGAAAATGTAACCCAATATATTAGAAGGTATATGCATTTCATTTCATTTCTCCACCTATTATCCTGATTGCATTCCCAAGTTAACCTTCTAGGTACTCAAGGAGTCGAACTGAATATTGGCATTGCACCCTCTTTTGCAAGAGACTAAGATTTGCTTCACACATTCTCTCTGTCTCTGTCTCTGTCTCTCCCTCTCTCTCTCTCTCTCTGTGTTGCAGAAAACGGGCTACTTGTAGCCTTTAGCTTTGGACCCAACATCTTGTCCTGTCATGTAGCACCAGTCTCAAAACCTTCTTAATTAAGATACACCACAATTGATTCCTTTGTGTTTATCTGTTGTGTCAAGGAGGTATTTCAAAAAGTAGGACATAATCTTGCTGTTAGTGCTTAACATAAAAAAAAGCAACGAAAAGAAACCTACGAGGTTTTAGTCTCTCCCTCTCCTATTTTCCGTAGCACCCCTTGAACGCTTGATAATAAATTCAGAGGCCTGACAGTGTCTTAAGTCTGCTGCGCCTTTGCCCTCAATTTCAGTGAGATGGGCCATTGAAAACTCATTACAAGCTGTTTAGACTCTGACTTTGACTTTTGCTCAGCAGTGAACAAAATTAACAGCTCTTGGAGGTTGCAAAAAAAAAAGAAGAAGAAGAAGAAAAAGAAAAAAATGAGAGAGGGAGAGAGCCAAAAGGAGAGGGAATGTGTGCGTGTCAGAAAACCAAGAGATTCTTGATTTACTCATGCCAACAAGCTGAACTCTCAAAGTATACGTGTTCTACGTATGTCCTTAATAAGGAACCTTGTCTTGATGGCATTTCCCATACTACTTCTTTTCCCAACTGGTGACCAGAAAGGCAGCATTCCCTGTAGGTCAACTATTCAGTTTCATATTAACTTACATATCAAGCAGCCCCCTTTTGCACAGTGCTAGGACTGCTTCATAAACTTAACTATCCTTTCTTCCAAATGCTGTCCAGCTCCCTCACCCCCCACCCCAATTTATTGTTGATTTTTTTCCCCATGTGTTTATTGTAAAGGGATGTTTATAGCAAAAGTTATCTTGATGACAGCAAGAGGAAGAAGTCTGTGACATAGGAATTTCTTTTCAGTCCTTCTCCCAAGTTACTGCTGCTTAACAAATATTTACCCCAAAAGTTACTCTTTTTCTGTAACTGTAATGAAGAACAAAGTTCTGCTGCCATTTTAACCCATGAACTTGTTAATAACAGCAAACAAATTCAACCCTCTCTATTTCTTTTATTCAATTATTACCTAATAAATTTTAAGAACAAGATTAAAGTCCTAGACATTTCTGCTTATAAAAATCTCCCTTCCTTCTTCCTACTTCTCCATTTCTCTCCTTCCTTCCTTCCTTCCTTCCTTCCTTCCTTCCTTCCTTCCTTCCTTCCTTCCTTCCTTCCTTCCTTCCTTCCTTCCTTCCTCCCTCCCTCCCTCCCTTCCTCCCTCCCTTCCTCCCTTCCTCCCTTCCACCCTTCTTTCCCTCTTCCATCCCTTTCCTTCCTTTCCACTGCCTCTCTTGTATTATCATTTTCTTTATATTGGGTGATTCTGCAATAAATTATGCTCCCCAGCACTGGACATATTAGAATCGGCAAACTGTTTTGAAGAACGCTCAAAGCAAATCACTGTTGGATCAACATGTAGTTCCACTAGTGCACTGAAGTTTGCATTAAAGTTTACAGCTTGTGTGACAGGAATCAGTTATACCTGAAAATAGGTAAGGAAATAACTATATACTTAATGTACCAAGAGAAGAAGGCTGGTGGGGGGGGGGGGGCGGAATCCTCACATGTTCTGTTTGGTTTAAATAAGTTTTAGGTTTCAAACCATTTATCTAGACAGACTGGCCTAGAGCCAAAGCATGGGCAGTTTCCTCAAGGTCACAAGAGGCTTTTTCCAAAACCCACTGGAATTATACCAATTGGAGAATCCTCACAATGAACTGACTTATGCAAAAAAGAAAGAAATGGGGGCTAGCCATAAAAGCTTTATCTGCCCAGCTTCCTGATCGCTATTCTGATAATCAGACAAGAAGGGCTATATCATTCATTTTCTTACCCTTTCTTCCTCAAGTCAATAGGTGATGTTGCTGTTGCAGTGAAAAATCATTGGTTTGAAATCTCAGCCAGGTATGGTTGGCATTGATCCGTGGCTTCACACATCAACTATTTATTTATCAAATGAAGGTTTACTTTAACTCAGCTGTGTTGAAGTAACCCTAGTTGCCTGAGACAAAACTCTCTGCAATCAACCATGGATTACAAACCATGATGAATGGATTCATGCTTATTACTAAGTCCCATCCAAGCAAACCACATTATAGCTTAGCACCCTGCAAAAACCCAGCCATTGATATCTCAACTTGACACCATTCCACAAGGCTATTATGATTGTCAAATGTCACTTGGAGGTACATGGAAGAAATTTACCATCTGTTGAACTAAAAAGCATATCATTGGAAAAGAGGATCATATTCCTTGCACATCCTGAAAGGGCCTATTTTGGGGTGTGAATTCTATGATTGCCCATCAGGGATTTATAGTCTCAGTCTCATCCCTGGAGGAGAATCTGAGACTACCTGCCTATATATGCAGTTGCTTTCCCCACTGCTGGATATAAAGATATGTTCTCAGTGTTGGAGGCTGGAGAATGAGGTGAGAAGGTTTTTCTCAACTGTTATGCCAGCACTGAACTGCTCTGCAAGACCAAACTGTGTTTGTCTTGATCTTGCTTAGAAGCAACATCTCAGTTCAAATGCTTCCAGGAACCATCACTTTTAAATATTTACATACTGTTGCCTATATGCCTTTTGTTGGCTGGTGGTGGTGGTGATTGTGACTATAAAAGCAAAATAAATATATTTTTTTAAAAAATTAAAACAGAATTTTATCAATAAAACCCTCTTCACCTTTTCCACTTCGTTTTGGCTACTCTACAAGCCTCCGAACATCCTGATTGTCATTCTACACATTTGCCGATTCCAATCCCTGGTATATGGTTGCATTACACACAGGCAGTATAGAGAGAATATTCTCATTTTTATTATATATTCCTACTACTTAGCAGTGCCTGCTGAATGGAGCTTCTGTATCCATAGATGCATATTTGAGGAACAACAACCAAAAAGGAAAAAATATTGTTTTTGCTGGATTCTTTTTGTGCTTAGAGATTACGGAATTTGGTCTCGAAAACAACTGGAAGCATCAGATTGCTGAGTTCTGCCCTGGATTGCAACTTCTCCTCTGTACTGAACACACCACATCAATGCTTTTTAAAAACAAAACAAAATATTCATTATGATTTTTTCAGAATTTCTTATTGCTATAAAGCTACATTTAAGACTGGGAGTCGGGCGGGGGGGGGGGGGACTTTCTATACCAATAGAGAGATTGTATCAGGGATGCTCACAGCTCTGTTCTTGAGATGTCAACGCATTAATTTTCTTTTTTCCCATATTGAATAACAAAGTTCCCCTTGCCCCCCACCCCCCAGTTGCTTTTTTCAGTTTTGCTTACTGGAGCACTTGGCAATATACCTACTTTTGAACATTCCCTGAACCAACAGCCTCCAGGGATGTCCTTTCAATTCTAAATATAACCATCTTGGCTGTATTTCCTTTTAAACAAATAATGAAATGAGCCGAAGACTTTTTGAATGAATCTGCCTTTCGATAGTAGTTAGGAAGAATACTTCTCTTAGTACAGATTCCTTGAAAGCTTCTCATATAATATCTCGTTCCCTAATACTTTTAAAACTTAGTTTATCTAAAGGAGGGGGGGAAGGATAAATTGAATTTATCTCAAATAGTCTTTCATGATTGTTGAACTGGGATAAGAACTTGAATTTTCACAATAGTTATGTTATCTCAAGAGAGAAAGTCAATTTTCCTTTGTCTGGGAATGGAGTCCTTTTTCTCACTGAAGGTTTATGTTTTCTCTTTTATTTCTATGTACCTATTTCTGAATATTGAGTAGGGTGTGATTCTAGCTTTCATTGGTTCATGTAATCTAATATATTTTATTGTTTAGGATTCTAGTGTCAGTAAAGTTTCTAATAATAAAATACTTGCTATTTCACTACTTAAAAAATTCAATACAGATCTAGCATTTTATGTCAGCATTACCCCTTCAGGACCTGTATCCCTGTGTAATCATATACAGGGTCGGGGCTTTGTTTAAATAGATTAATCATAATCATCAACAACAACAAACAATGAATGAGATGATTGGCCTGTTTTATTGGAGTATTTTTTCTGTTTGCATTTTGTCCGGATCTACCATGCAAATATTATTTGGTGTTAACCTATGCGCATACAGTTCTGGCCTCCTCCAGAAAGCATCTTTTTCCTGAATGGGGAAGGCTAGTCTAAAATGTGTTTCATAGGTCCTGGGTTCTTACGTTATGCTAAACCCAATATGGTTTGTTTCATTGTCACTTAAAGCATTGTGTAGACTCAGCCCCTACGGTCTGTAAATCATACTTTATGGCTTAATCTGATTTGGGTCACACGACTTTTCTTTTAGCTTATAATAGAAGAATGCCAAATTACTCCCACTAAATCCTTCTTTCCCTTTTTTTTTTTAAACAAGCAAAAACATTTTAATTGCATAATGATATATCTATCTCCCACTCCTTTCCTTCTTTCTCAATGGACCACAGGGGTGTTTTCTTAATGAAGTGAAATCTATTCCATATACAAGCATGAGTATAAACATTTCAGATATAATTTATTATACCTAATTAATTTATGGCAGCTTAACTGTTAGGGATTCTGTACATTGCACACATCATATTTTAACTCTTTTTATTAATCGTTCTTTTATTAACATTTTTCCCAGAGTTGTATGTTGCATTTTTTTTTCTCCTTTGCCTACCCTTTGCAGGAGACTACTGAGAAACGTGAAGCACAAGTCTTCTGGCAGGTTCTGGAAAGGTGGGGGTATTAGTAGTAATAATAGTAGTAGTAGAAGAAGAGGAGGAGGAGGAGGAGGAGGAAGAGGGGGAGGAGGAGGAGAATGTATGAGGTAAAGGTTGGAAGGTACCTTGGACCTAATTTATTCCAACCCTCTGCCCCTTGCAGAAAACCACTAGTAAAGTAGCTTACATGTCAGCCTTGTGAGGTAGTCCAGACGAGAAGCACATCCAGAAGAACTAGCTCTACTTTATTGTAAGGTTACAGTAACCAACTCTTGCAAATTTAAAAGTCCATCTCTCCCCCCTCACCTTTACAGTCCAAGAAACTAGGGAGGGTCCCTTTTGAGAGATTTGCCATGCCCCCATTTCTTCTGCAGGCTCAGCTTCCTCTTATCCAACCATTGTTCTGGCTGCATCTCTTCCCCCTGTCTCCCAAGGTCATTCCCACATACCATTACATTAGAGTTCTTCTCAGATGGATAATCATTCTCACAATAGGTCAGCCCAAGACATTTAGATATAAAATTGCAGTATAAGTCTTCAAACCATTTTATTTATTAAATACTTGGGGGAGGGGGGAAGGAAGAAATGGAATGTAGAAGTATCTCATGTATTTAATTATTCATAGGTCTTTATGTGACATTTTAAAAAGTGTTTTTGTGTGGATATCTGAAAGTGACTTCTATAGGGTCACACATTTAGTCTACTTAACATGGGACAATAGTACAGAGGCTTTTTCAGGTCTTGGGGCTTGAGTTTTTCCTATCTCTGCTACCTGAGGTCATTGAAATTGAAGTAAGAGAGACTGAATCTAGGACCGTGTGCTTGTCCCCCAAGTCAAATGAAACCCCAAGATCCTTTGTAGTTTCTGGGTCCGCAAGTCAGTTTACACCTTCCCCCGCTTCTACCTGCTTCTCCTTCTTTTTCCCATTCTTCCATGAATGGGAATGGGATATCAGAGAGAATGAACCAGAGGATCCAATCTTCTCCATCCACACCAAATAATTGACAGCTACTCTTCATTTCTCAGCCATCACTGGCTTTTCTCCAATCTGTAGTGCAGAGTCACCCTCTGGGGGAGATGGGTGGCATATAAATTTAATTAATAAATACATTTCCCTTGAAGTAGCACAGTGTTTGTAGCAGACAAGCTTCCTTGTCTCTGGTTTAAGCCATACCTCTACTATGTTCATCTTGTACTCTTGTAAATAAGCTCAAAACCACACAGAACAATAGAAACCTACAATAACCCAAGGAGACCAAAACAATATAATCATCTTTGGATAAATGAATTATTCTGGGAATCTATTTTGAAAATGTATATGAAAGAAATACTCCCATTTTTCTCTCCCCCCCCCTTTTTTTTTTGTAATTTTATAATTTATGGAAGTTTATATATTTGTGGTATCTAGCGATAAACAGAAACCCATTTAGGAAAAGGTGCCACAAGATTACTTTCTCAGCTGCTCCTTTTCAGAATTTGGGGTAAAGTTGCAGTATTGCTTGGCATGTCTTCATTTCATCCTAGCTCTTTTGTGTAGACATAATGCTGCTGTGGTAGAAGAAGTATTTTCTTTACGTGGCCCAATATCATTGTGTCATGAAAATTCAGAATAGCAAGAGAAAGCAATGTTTTTAGCATGAACAGAAAGTAATTAGTCCTGCCAGAACAGGAAACAATACTTCTTCCACTCCAATGTGTTCTGAGTTACCTGTATTTCCAATCTCGTATTAAAAGAAAAGAAATAGGACTTGCTAATGAAATGATACTCAGCATCAACAGGGAACATTAGCATTGCTATTGAGAACTTGTGCATTACTTTTAACTCTCTTAATTGCCAAAAGGCTCAACAATTATAGTTTAAGAGATTTTTGTTTGTTCCATTATTATTATTATTAGAATGTATTAGCTACCCAACTTCAGTGGACTCTGTGCATGTTTTGGGAAGCAGATTTTACTGCCAGATGTTATGAATCGGGGCCAAAACACCTATATTACTGTATTCATTCCCATGTTACACAAAGCATATGTCCCTATAGATTTACAGTATAAATATTGTATACTTATGTACAATATTTCACCTGGGAGAGAACTCTTAAAAAAAAAAGAAGCTATTTTCCTATTGGAATTGAAAGACAATTTGCATCTGTTCACAGATTTGCAAAATCTGTTTTCTTGTATCCCTGCATCTGTGAGTGGGAAGAACCATGTAACTATTCATCCAAGAATTTATATAGGCTGTTGCATTCAGAAAAGATAACTCTGATATTGGGAGAGGTGGCTTTGCAGAAATCCTGGCTGAATTAAGAATTCCTCTTAATTCTTGCTGTTTCGGCCCATCACATGCTGGTCACCCAACAAAGTGATCACACAATTCAAAATGTCTGTTGTAACTTCACCACTTTACCCATGAAGATAAGTGGTACTGGGAAAATGCCCTTGTTTACCTTCATTTGCCCTTGTTAATGATGTCAGCTGAGATACCTAAAGGGCATAATAACATATTCCAATGGCACTTCAGTCTGTTAAGGTCTAGCATGTTTTTTTCAAATATTTTTATATATTGTTGTATAAGGTGGTAACACATAATTCCTGCTGGATTTTGCCATGTCTTAGATAATCCCATTCTGACCATGATGGGTACATCCTGCCTTTTTGGTAACTTGAAGTAGAGATCCTAAAGAATAAGGAGACCCCCTTCTCGTTTCAGTGAAATATTTCATTCTTATCCCAAGGTCCTTTTGGGAACCTCCTTTTTCAGATCAATCACATTCATTGAATTTGGCGTACAAAACAACTTGCAACACTTTACAAGTGTCAGTGTTAATTTCTGGGGTTATGCATCAGAAAAGGTATACATCCAATCTGGTGGTTAGTGAGTTCTTTACTTTTTTAAGTTTTGGGTGAGTGGCTGTTTTGTTTTCTGCATGTTTTGCTATCTTTACTAATCACGCAATCTCAGCAAAATTTGCCCTGTTTGTATTTGCTTTTCAGACTAGGTCATTTATCTAGATTAGAACCAATAGCAGGTTG
Source organism: Python bivittatus (assembly GCF_059951505.1). Taxonomy (NCBI): domain Eukaryota; kingdom Metazoa; phylum Chordata; class Lepidosauria; order Squamata; family Pythonidae; genus Python; species Python bivittatus. Next base: position 6,861,363 of record NW_028277042.1, on the reverse strand, counting down.
AATATTCCACTTTAGCAAGAGTGCAAGACAGGTGTGGGTATTTCACAGATAGCTCTTGTTAGTGTGCACTTCAGTGGTGGCTCTCCAGTATCGATTTTATTGCTTTACAAAAATTTGCTACCTCTTTGGAAAATTTCGGTTCCTAAAGTCCTGCTAATTACTTTCCATAGGATCATTTTTGTTCCATAGAATTTTGGCCCCAGAACCTCTTTCTTGTGTCCATTGGCCTCTCCGCTGACCATGAATGTTGAAAATTGGCAGGGTGGTTTTCTACCATTTTGAGACAAGGAAAAGAAAAATGGAGTGAAACCCCTAAAACAAAGTGAACATGGGTAAAATGTACCCTCCCCGCAATAAAACAGCAGTAACAGAGGGAAAAAGAGAATATAATGGTCATGCCTACACATGTTATGTGACCACACAATATTTCTAGTATTGCATCACCCACTGCAGTTCTTAAACCTTCCTTAAACATTAAATGCCTTCCTCAGCCCTCAAAAGATTAATTATTCCCTAATCAATAGGAAGCAAATGTGTAACTAACTAGTCATTTCTTCTGTCCAGCAATAAACCGTGTATATCTAGGAAGTTTATAAACACAACATTAGGTAAAACTTAGTTTTCTGTGGCTTATTTCTACAATTGCCTTCCCTAATCCAGCCCTTTCCAGATATGTTAAACTATATAAGTGGTTCTTCTGGTTGGAGATCATGAGAGCTGTGGAAGCTCACATTGTAAGTTTGGGTTGGAGGTATGGATTTTTGAATTTTGGAAATGAGTCTGAAAGAATGACAAGTATCTAACAAATAATAGCAGTCTATAAGAGAAAACTCAGTGCTAAACATGGGGAAGGAGAACTTCAGAACATCCTGATTCCAAACGTATGGCCAGCTGTCTTGACCAGGCAATATGCTCTGAAATAATCAACCTGTTTCTGCAATATTGTAATTCTTTTATATTATTGGAACAGTTTATCTCAGGGCAGTGTGTTGTTTGTGAACATGTGTATGCTTATGTATTATGTTACTTTTCAAGTGTCACATTCATCAATGTCTATTGAGTAAAGATATATAATTTTTATCTCTTGTTGGGCTTATTTAAACAAATCACTGAAATACTTAAGTCACATGCCATCTAAAGAATGCATTTGCTTTCCACATTGAGATGTGGCCTAGTTTACATTTTCTTACTTGGGGAAAAGTCACTCTGCAAAAATAATATGGACAGTCTAACCACTTGATCCAGTTTGTCCATTCTGAATATCAGGGTTGGTCTTACTCTGTGATTAGGTTTTTACACATTTTGCAAACTGATAATGTAGTTTGTTTGGTTTTGGTTTAATGGCTTGTGTAAAGACAGACAATTGTGGCATGGCTTCACACAGTATACAAACCAAATCAGTATATATCAGCTAGCAAACCTGCACCAATGGTCTGATGCAGACCAGTTGCTTATACACTGCAAACCATAGTTGGCCAGTCAGAAGCATTTGTGCTATGGGCACAAACCATGACTTAATACAGAAGGAGGTTCTCACTTCAGACCTTGTTTTCAATCTCTAGAATATAAGAGAAATTATAGTTTGTGCTAGTTTACTTATAAAAAGAAAAATGTGGGTTGGAAGGGGCACTATGCATGGGGTTATGCTGACTCAGGGTGATTATAAACTTTACTCCATGGTGGGCATGTTATACCACATATTTAACCAGTTAAAAACCTAGTGACTTCATTTACACAATATACTAAACTTTATTCCACAGTGGGCATGTTATACCACATATTTAACCAGTTAAAGACCTAGTGACTTCATTTACACAATATACTAAGCTGAGTTAGTTTCAATGTTGATTTGTAGTTATTGTGGTTCCATGTTGTGCAAACTCAACCCTTTTGGTTAGCTTGTGATTCAATGTGCTGTATGAATTGCGCAAATCAGTTAATGTAGTCACCAAGTTAAGTACATTGCATGAACATTTGGAGGTTCGGTGTATCAGGGATGTACAACATATGGCCAGGGGTGTTGCCTATCCAGTTTGCTCTGGTTCATGAAAACTGGTTGTTAATTAGAAACCATCCTTCTCTTTCCCTTATACCCACCCCTCTTTGTCCACTTTCTCTAGGCTTTCTCAATGCCAGGTGACAGTGAATCACATTAGAGCAAGGCAGACTGGCCTCCAGTGCAAAATAGTGATGGACAGCCAGGCAGAGTTTGCTTGGATTCAGGCTTCTGCTGGGGAGGGTGGGAGCAGAGTGGGCTGTCTAAATATAAGAGAAGATAGCCCCTGATAAAGGCAGTGCTAGGAAAATGGCATTTGTAATGCCATTCTGTAATAATGAAAACATTGGGGGGGGGGCTTTAAAAGAGCTTACAAGAAAGGAATAGATGCCTTTTGTTGCTAAAGTCATACTCATTAGAAACAGGAAGGCAAAACAACTGGGAAAAAAAAAGAATACAAACTGATTAATGAGCAAATTGCAAAGATCCCCTTGTGTGAATGGGAGCTAAAGCTGTGTAAGTCAAATTTATCTCTTCTTATATGTTGCTAACAAATAGTTCACGATGCTGACAGTTTGAGTCACAGTTTTCATGTGACTTACTCTGTTTGCATTAAACATATGAACTTGAAAATAACTTCCAGTGTATTCAGTGGGGCTGTCTTGCAGGCTTAGAAGAGTCTCAGTCAAATCATCTCTCATTTAGAACTGATTTGAGATTTAAGTGGCTTCCCAGAGCTATCAACTGGCTGATATGGTAACAAGATACTTGTTGATCTAGAAGGTTTGAATCAACCTTCTCCAAACCTGGTGTCTTCTACTTGTATCCGAATTACAATAATTAGAATCCCAAAGCATCTGGAAAAAACTAGATTGTGAAAGGCTGCTATGAAATATAAGGTGTTTGGAGTTGTTTGTTTGTTCAGTCATTAAGTTGCGTCTGACTCTTTGTGACCCCATGAACCATATCGCGCCAGGCCTTCCTGTCCTTCACTGCCTCCCTGGGTTTGCTCAGTTTCATGCTCATTGCTTCAGTGATGCTATCCAACCATCTCATCCTCTGCCGTCCCCTTCTCCTTTGGCCTTCCATCTTTCCCAGCATCAGGGTCTTGGATCTAAGTTATTGGACCTATCTTATGCAATATAGTTAATGTAGAATTTAGAAAAAAAAAAAAAAAAGAGGGTGTGTGTGAATTATTGAATTTCTTCCATCCACTGCATAATCCACTAAATTTGGGGATTGGTGCTGCTTCATCAGAAGGTATGTGAAAGAATGTGAATGGTAAAGGCATTTCCCCCTTTTATGTACTTGATTTTTGTTCCAGTCACATAGTAGGGGAACCAATATCTTCAGTGTTAGATATGTGGCATCTGATGCAACTTAGTTGGGTGAGAGATAACTTGAGACCGTCTTTAAACTGCTCTGAGCTTTCCAAATTAAGATTCGGATCCAGTGACTAAATGACAAACATGTAGGATTGTGCAAAAGTGACCTTCAGAAGTAGCCCCTAGGAACACACACTCATATTTGCATACCTGACATGATTTCACTGGCAATTTGAAGGATGTTCCAGTCCCACATTAAGAAAAAGAGCCAGAAGAATCTTCAGTCTGGACAACGGACTGAACCGCTAACAGTCTTAGCTATCATGATGAAACGTGTGTACTTAAATATATGTATAGATGTGCTTCTATACCTAGTCAGTGCAGATTGAAGGCAAACACATCTATTTTCCTCCTTTAAGGGAGAAGAAGAGGTTGGTAATGCTTTTTCTTTTCCTTTGGGTGATGTCTCAGTGGCCACCCTACTCTAAAGAGGGAAGGAGAGATTAGAATGGAATGTGTATTTTGGAAGCTGAATTCTGATTTGCACATCATGATTTACGGGGCGCCTCTGTTATGTTTGGACTGGACTGTATGTGTAGGCAGCGCTGATACAAACAAACACATTTCTTCAACTGACAGACTCTGTCAAATGGCTTTAAATATAGTTCAAGGCCGAACGCCAGCTCTTACTTCTATTCAAGCTGAATAGTAATTTTCTGGATCTGCAATTCATCTAGCCCGTAGCAGAACTGAAGCTGCAATCCAGCGTATGCTTGCTTACGGATAAGTCCCTTTGGTCTCAGTGGGACTTTCTTCCATGTAAATATGCAAGGAATTGGGCTACAAGGCTTTAAAACTTTTTAAAAAGCCATTTCCTTGTCAGTTTTTTTTTCCCAGTGTTATTTCTGATCCAAACTATTTAGCCTTGATCTTAGTGGCAAGAAAACAGAGTCAGAAGCTGTTTCAGTGGGTTGTTTCTTCAACGAAAGGCCAAGTTTGCACCCTGTTCCAAAAATCTCCTTTTGTGTTCTCTCCAAAGACTTTGGTGGAGGTAACAATGAGCAGTTAGATTTCCAAAGATCTCCTGAATAGTTAACGGCAGTCAGACAGAGGAATTCCCTCACTGAAAAGGCTTCCGAAGAAAACTAAACAATAGAAGGAGCTGGATATTTGGGTTCTTGGCTTACGCTGAGAAATGCAGAAGGCTGAAAGCTTAATAGGAGAACACTTGGCTGAACGTCAGCTTAGTTTTGCGCAAACCGTTGCCAAGTTGGCTACAGGGAAAAAAAAAAAGACAGAGCCAACAGTAATTATGTCAACAAGTAGTTCATGCTGAGGTCCTTGTTTAAGCGCTGCATTCATTTCTTGACTCTGTGATTTTGTGTGCGTGGGTTGAGGTTTGTGTGTGTGTGTGTGTGTGTGTGTGTGTTGAGGAGGAGGGGGAGAAACCATGGAACTCTTGGGAGTGGGCAAGCGCTTGTCTTAAGGGTGTGCTAACCTTGCAAGAATTGCGTGACATCATCATTTTTCACCTCCGGTTGCTTCTCCTGGGGTATACCTTCAAAGTGAGGCAGAGGTGAAAGGTTTCCACATCAGCAAGACAAGCTGCATGACAAATGGGCCAAAAAGTCAAAGAAAATTTTTAACCTAGCCTGGCGTTAGCGTGCTCAGTCTTTGCACCTTTGAACAGCTGGATGTGCAGGGGAACCCCAGGGATGAGGAAGGGGGAACAAGCCTGTGTTGTGAGAGACACTTCGACTTTTAGGGGAAATCAGAAAGTATATTGAGTCTGAGTACGTTAGCTTCCTCCCCTTCCCAGCTCCGTTGCAGATGATAAATAAATGTAATAAATAATAACAGCCTCAATGTAGCATCCTATTTCGAGGAATTAGTGCAGGGGTTTCTCGCAGCGCCCTTCACAGGCAAAGTCAGCGCCATTACCACTAGGGTGCATTGCCATAGTTTGTGAGGCTTTTGGTTTGTTGAAGGGTGATTTGGTGAACTGGTAGTGCAACTGAGTTTGTTTTCTTATGCTCCAGCAAATGTTTGTGTATTAGTTTGATTTATTTATTACAGCGATTTATGCCCTGCCTTTCAGGATAGCTGGCCTCCCAAAGGGGCTTACGAATCATGTACAGAAGACTAGAAGGAATACTATTCAAAGGCAAAGAAACTTTTAGGGCAGCTGGCGATCATGTGGAAATAACTTGCTGCTTGTTTCATCCAGCTTTCCCCCCGCCCCCAACTTCCCAGTCTAGATTCCAGCCCTGAGATATCCTGGTAGTTCCCATCCAAGTGCTACCCAGATGTGATTGTGCTTAGTTTCTGAGCCAGATAAGGATGGCCAGGTGTTGCCATCTAGGTGTATCTTGCCAGCATTGTAATCTATTGGACACTCTCTATGGTATCTTTATCTACCTATCCTAACTAGATTGCAAGCCAGTTCTAAGCATGCATCCTGGGAACCAAATTCTACTTAGCTCAAGGAGACTTACTTCTAAAAATATATTCGTAATGGGGGAAAAAATATTGTAAACTATTTTTTTATATATATACTGCATACACAGTGTAACTGCTCAGTACACTTGAAGATCCATCAAAGCAAAAGACATTGGACCTTTTAAAAATCTGGATGAGAAGAAGGCTGATGTAGCAAGTTAACTGAATGCACTTGGAAACTAGTTGGGGGCTGGAATAGTGTAATGAGTCCCTTGGAGATGAGTTACATAGCAGAGGGCAAGAGGCACTCAGCTGGCCAAAGAGGGATGATAAATGTGTTTATTACATGGCTCTGCAATGTAATATATGACTAATACTGCACATATTACTAGAGTCTGGTATAGTGTCATCTGTTCATTGTCCTGAAAAATATCAGAAATACTTAATTTATTAGAAGTTTCATAGAATAACTTTCATCATTAACAGAAAAAGATGCATGATATTGTATCTGCTTGTATTATAACAATATATAATACTTCACATCTGCCATGTTAATTGGTGACTGAGCACGAATTGTATTTTACAGGGAGTGAATTTTGTAGAAAGTGTTAAGTAAATCAGATCTGCATTATTGCCGAGATCTATGCACATGTGTTGCCAGATGTTCCCAAAACATCTGGAGCATATTGTCTCCATCAAAAGTAAAAGAGAGAAAGCCATATTCTTTCTTCAAAATATCTCTCACCTTCCAGAAAGAGCTTCCTACTATTTATTGTGATCTCTTGATCTGTAATCTCCTTGGCAAGACAGTAACTTGCCAGGGCCATTACAATAGTCTTCTGCAATCAGTTTTATTCCTTTAATACTCTCTGGTCCATACTTACATGACTCATGACAATACAGTGATTGTTGGAATCAAAAAGCAAGGAGAGGTCCAACACAACCACAGCCTCTGATAAACTTAAATCATCCAATGTATTGTGTCCCAAAGCTATACCAAAACCCCCAGATTGAGTTAATGTCAACTAAAAATTCCTGGAGTTGTGCAGCCACTGTGCATTTCCTTCAGAAATAATGTCCTTGAAACAGGCTGATACTTGGTTTAATTAGTAGCACATATTGGTGGTCCTTCAGAAAGGCAAAACTACATCTTCAAGCCAAAATGGCATTTAGTTATCTCTGTTACCCAGTCTGATGCTAAGCTGGTATATTATTGGCCTTCCAGAATCCAGCAGCCTGAAATATGTTTCGGAACTTTAGATTCTACCCCTCCCCAAAATTAATTACACACAAACCTATTCAGAGCAGTATTTACATTTATAAATAAGCACAATTTATTCTTGAAAACTGGGTAACATTTAACATTTTTGCCCATTCTAAAGACATCGTTGTTGAACAGTTATACCCTTAGCTCATTTAAGTTACAATAAATGTGAGGATTTCACATTACGGAGTGAGAATTTCTTGTAAACTGAAATATTCCCTTCCATCCACCCACCCCCTACTCAGACATATAATCAAACTATGGCCAATCTCTAAGGATAAGACTTTAATAAATTAAGTTTTGAAAAAAAATTAAAAAGGAGTTGTTAAATGGAAGCTCGGTAATGTTGGATATTGAGCAAAGTAGTGTTTGGAACCCTTAGACCTTGTTTGTCAATTGATAAATTAATCTGTTAAAGAAATATTGGATTTATATTTAACTTGAAAAACAGGGGAAGCTCTTTTCTTCTGCACTTATAACTTTGAATACACTTTTCGGTTGCTCTTAGTTATCTCAAATTAAATCTTAAATTGAGCTTGTGGTCTTGTGAATTAATACCTTAGCCTTTCAGCTCTTTTGCTGAGGCCATACAAATCTAAGGGTAGAACTGGTTGCTGGGTCAGGTCTTGGCATGTGGTGTATAGAAATGGTTTAATGATGCCCACAGATGTTTGCATTCTGTATGTGAGATCTTTAATGCATTGGTGGGCTCGGCAAAGGTACTTGATTATTACCTGATTGTATTGTCATTGCCACTGAATTGAGGAGAAGCACATTTGTGTGTATAACGTATATAACAAGATTCAGTGCATATAAATAAGAGCTATTTTGGAATTGCACATTTGAAGTGAAATTAGAAAGGGGGCCCTTCTGGCACCTTGCATTCATATCAGGACAAAGCTATCCAAAGGATGTTACAACTTACCCAGCACTTTCTCCTGGAAGTCACATTTGTACCAGCACATTTTCCAGCAAATACATTCAAAGAGAACATGGGTGAACAGGCAGCAGCAGCAAACTGGGGCGCATTGTTCAGGGCTATGTCGTGTTAAGTGGAGAGAATGTATTGTATTTTATAAATCTTTCGTCCATCACCCAGAGTCACTTTTGTGAGATGGGCAGCCACAGAAATCAATTTAAATAAATAAATAAATATTGGGCATGCCACATACCATACCCTAATATCAACTCTTACTGCAGAGGACATTTGACAATAACAATTTGGCATGTTAGTTCAAGGCTGTTTTTCCTGACAAAAGATCCATAACCTATAAATGTGTTGCTTCAAGATCATCGTCATCAGTGATTCCTTTCAAAGTGTTAGACCTTATCATTTTTCAAGAAGGCACTGACAATCTCCGGTTAGCATCTAATCACCGGGGAGGATGTTCCATACAGCGGGGGCTACAGCAGAGAAGGTCTGCTTCCTGGGACCTGCCAGACATAGTTCCCTAATCGACAGGACCCACAGCGTGCCCTCCCTGCTAGATCTGATGGGATGGGCCGATATAATCGGGGAGAGGTGGTCCCTCAGATAACCCAGCCCCTGCCATGAAGGGCTTTAAAGGTTAAAACCAGCACCTTGAATTGGACCTGGAAGCAAACTGGCAACAGATGCAGCTCATGGAGCAGTCGTAACATGTGCTGCACGCATAACTGCCTGCGCCTCTGCATTCTGCACCAGCTGAAGCTTCTGAATACTCTTCAAAGGCAGCCCCGTGTAGAGCGCATTACAGTAGTCCAATCAGAAGGTGACTAGGGCATGAGTGACTGTGAACAGAGCCCCCTGAGCTAGGAATTGCCCATCTTACTGTATAGCTCGTACAACAGACAAGACCACTGGCACCTCCCCTTCAACCACTATTTTACATCTGCCCCTATTGTATTCCTTCAATTTTATATCAATTAGTGGTGAATAAAATTAGATGAGATCTAGCCATCCTCAGCTCTGCTTGCCTTTAATCCAGGCCTTTGCTGAATCCTTTAGCCCTCCTCTAAATATTTTCTGATTGGTTAACATTCTCAAAGTATAAGTTCAAACCTGAACAGTTTGCCAAATGAACATCTTACAATACAAATAGAGTATTGCTGGCTGATGAAGCTAACTGTAATTTACTGTACATATTTAACCTTATATGGATAGTGTATTTCATTTGGGATGGATCACCAGATTTCAGACTTTCTGCAAATAAACCTTATAACTTTAAATAATTAACTGGAAAAAAATACTGTATGTAACTGAGCTTCTGGATCATTTTAAGCTACATTGGTGCACAACTGAAAGAAAGTTTTCAGAATTATTTATTTTCAATTTTGTGCATTGCAAGCGTGTGTGTGCATGTGTGCACATGTATGGGGGAAGGGGGAAACAAAGAAGCCTTTCTTTGAAAGATACAGACCTACACAAACCTATGGGTTTTGCTGTGCTACACTAGGAAGACTTCACAAGGTCAACAGTTTGAGCCTCTTTGCAATCCAAAAATTGAATCTTGGTACATCCATTTTCCTAATAGGATTTGTGCAATCCCAATTGGTGCTGACAGTTTTGGTCTCATCTCTCCGTTGTGCTGTACATTTTTATTTGACACCAGAGATGGCATCAGTGTGGATTGGAGAGAACATCTGTGTAGAGGTCCTTCTCTTGGGATTTAAGCTCTTACACACATTCCTCTTACCATAGCTGGATAATTCTACTAATGCCTTGCATTTGTGTGCACGCTTGAGTAAAGGTTTCTTTGTTTTAATTATTACTTGAAAGCATGAGAGCAGTCCCTGTAAAACAAACATACAGTTATATTACCCTATGTAATATAAGGTAGCTGTAAGATCAATGGGGATCAAAAATATGGGGGAGATTACTCTATGTGAAAGTAAAAAATGGAGGGTTGTATTATTCCTTCTTTCTCATATGACTTGGAGAATATGGAGCATCCGAGTTAGGTTGTTATTAACACTTTTAAAAAATAAGTCCAGTGACCAGTTTCATTGGGATAGAGTGTACAAGGGAAGCTTAATTTGTATCTGTATTGTAAGGCTAATGAAAATTGCATTGGTGTTAATGGAAGCTTGTTTCCTAAGGTGAGAATGGGGTTTTTCACTGTTTCCCACCCACTCACCCCCACTGGAGAAAGGGAAGGAAAGCTATCTGTTTTGTTGCTATAGTTATTTTTAAAACACAAAGCCAAACGTATTTGCTATTGAGGCTTTTAGCATGTTTAATCAGAACCTGAGTTGGTTGCAGTGATGCAGTGGTCAGTGTCAAAGAAGTAGGTAGATTCTCAAGAGATCCCCACTCAGGTCTTGGGAGAATCCCTCTTTCTCAGCCTAAACTTGAACCATGGTTTCATAAGATGTATCAATCCTGCCATTAGTGGGAATTACTGAGATCCTCCAGAGGTCCCAAGAATTTCTTGCACGTCCAGGATGTGCTCTCATGGAGCAATGTCTCTGTCTCCCATATGTGAAATGTCAGAGTGTATGAAGTGAAGAGGAAAACGCTAACATTAACCCTAACTCATTACATCTAACTAGGCCAACCTTTATTCAATCACCATTAAAACTGCAAAGTTTCCCAGATATGATTTTGCAAATAAAACCTAGACGATCCAGCCAGCCAGTAAAATATTTCTGCTTGAACAGTTGGAGACTGGAAATGTATGAAGTGGCTTCTAAATTATACATATTGGCTAAATGACGTCTCCCTGATTATTAACATTTCATCATCTATTATGATGTCATTCTAGTGGAAGAATCAATATATCCATTTTCAATCTTTAGACAATCATTTTTGTTGCTTGGAGGCTTTGGTGATATTCAGAGAAGATAATATCTAGACATCTTCTGAAAACATTTAGAATTTATTTCTGAACATTTGTATTACTGCAAAAAGATTGCAACCTTTTGCTCGCCTGTTCACAATACCTTCAATGATTCTTACTGGCTGAGAGTGATATTGTCTCACACTTAACTCTGCCTTTCATCCTTTCATGGAGTTCACCTTGTGAGTAAGCCAAAATAAAGGAAGGGCAAAAAGGTAATGACAGCAATAGTGCTGGATCATTTTTTTCCCCCCAAAAAAGTTGACTGAACAATGTAAATACTTTTCAAGAGAGAAAAAAAAATCTACACAACCGATCTATAACTACTGTAACCCAGGGTCAAGTATTCTGAGGAAAGAAAATGCAGGTATATTCCTACAACATTGCCTTAAAGTTTGGTTTCAAGCAACATTGCACAGTGTTACATTCTCAGAGTATATTTTAAATCCCCCGCCTCCTCCTTTTTAAGAAAGGGAAAAACATATATCTGAACAAGTGGTATTTCGAAAGCATTTTCAGAATGACATATTTCATCTTGGAGAGCTTTCCTCTGCAACACTATTATTTGGGGTATTTAATCAGAATGAGAGAGTAGCTAGAACAGAAGGATTGTTTTATCTGGCTCAGCCTCTTGGATTTAACAGATGTGTATATTTTTTTATAAAAGCCATTCTCATGTTTGAGGAATCATGTTCCACCCTCTTCTCCCTCCTCTGCATTGAGAGACAATGGTAATATTATGGAAGATGTAGGACTGAACGTGATTTATTTTTTTAAATTAAGGAAGGTCATCTTGTGTTTTTTAAACAACCTAAGGGACATAGAAGTGTAATACTACTGGATAGCATAGTGGTTAGACTGCTGCCCTTTGACGTGAGAGACCAGGGTTCAAATCCTGGCTGGTACCTACCTTACCAGTAGGGGTCGTTGGGCAAAGTCTTTCTAACACTTCATCTGCCTACCTCGGATATAAGAGTGACATGAACTAAGAGAGTCATGCTGGCTCGGACATCACCTGGATTAACAAGGTCCATGCCAGATGTTGGGGAACCAGGTAAGTGGGCTACTGGAACAAACCATACATGGACAAGACAAGAGAACCTGAAATTGATGGAATGGTACTACAACAGTAGACCTAATGAGAGGGAACTATGAGGGAACTATGGATGGACAGAAGACCTACACCAGCACTAACTGAGAAACAGCTAGTTACCCAACGCTTCAACTTAGTGAAGAAAAAGCTGCTCTCATGACTTGAGATAGACCGACTACATATTATATCCTGGACTCAGGAAGGCCCATGGATCCCAACTGGATGTGCAGCCAACATCTATAGCTGGAACATCACCACCACCCTCTCCATTACAGAGCACAGCAGCTGATATGAGGCGTAAGATCATGGATAAACTAGCTACAGTCAGAGATTGATTGAGACTGATTACCAAGGCTCAGTGGAGAAGTACCATCAGATAGTATGCTAGAAGATGCCAGTAGAGTCCTCGCGATAATACCTACTACCACCATAACTCAAACCAATGAACTGGTATTCACTACAGCTGCTGTAATCCTGGAGATGCTTGGCTACACAATCAAGCAGTACATACCTCCCCTGGAAAATGAGGTTGGAGGCTAAGATCAAGGGAACCCAGATGTTAGTCAGCTGGTGGAACTACAGAAGGGTGTGGAGATTAAGGATAAGACTCAGCTACTGAAAAAATACAAGGGCCTGACTTCATCTGAAGCCCTAGAGATTGCTAAGACAAGACCTTGCAAAGGATGTACCATCGACAGATAGCTGAAGTGACTGACACTGGGAAGTCCTACCAGTAGCTGGAAAGGGCTAGACTAAAAGATAGCACTGAAGCATTGACCTAAACCACACTAGACAGGACCCAAGGTGCAGATTGTGCAGAGAGGCCTCAGAGACAGTCCAACACATAATGGCAGGGTGTAAGATGCAGCCAGGAACAGCATACACTGAACAGCACAAACAAGTAGCTGGCATTGTGTACAGGAACTTCTGCACAGTGTATGGGCTAGACCCTCCCATGTCCAGGTGGGAGATTCCACAGAAGGTTGTGGAGAATAACAGGGCTAAGTTCTTGTGGGCCTTCAGATCCAGACAAACAGGCAGGTATGGGCCAATCAACCAGACATTGTGATGGTAGACAAGGACCAGAAGACAGCGGTGATAGCAGTGCCAAGTGGAAGGTATGAGAAGCTGGAGAAGTACCAGGGCCTGAAGGAAGAACTAGAGAGGATGTGGAAAGTAAAGGCCCAAGTGGTACCACTGGTGGTAGGAGCACTTGGGGCTGTGACTCCTAAGCTGGGAGAGTAGCTCCAACAGATCCCAGGAACAACATCAGAGTTCTCTGTCCAGAAGAGTACAGTGCTCGGAACAGCTAAGATACTGCGCAACCCTCAAACTCCCAGGCCTCTGGAGGAGGACCTGAGATTGAGGAAGACACAATCATAGGGGTGAGAGGGGATGGGGATACACACACACACACACACACATACACACACATAGTGTGTGTGTGTGTTTCTTTATTCCTTCCAACTTTTTCCCCAGGAGCTTAAGGCAGTTTACATGGGGATCTTTGAAGAGTGTTCAGCCACACACAAACACACACACACAAGATAGATTGAGCTGAGAAAGGGTGATGGGGTGAAAGTCATCAAGTGAATTTCCATTATTAAGGGTGAACATGATCCTGGGTCTTTCCAGTCATGGTCCATTCCTTTAACACTACACCACTTTGGCTATTTATTTATGTCTTCCTCTGTGAAAGGCTGCCTTAAAATGCCATATGTTTCATCTTCTGACATTCTATCCAGTCTTACATTCTGTTCATTTTCTTGTGTATCTCCCTCTAAGCTTGTTGCTGCTTTATCATCTTGGAACCCACCCTTTTGTGGAGATTGCCATTCAGGATCTACTCTGGATTGCTCCCAGGGCAATTGAGGCAATTGAGGGGGTGCTTAACAGCCAAGCTTTCTCTTTACAGTATTAAACTCCTGGCTTGGAATATGTTCCTCAGAAAAAATCACTTGATGCTTAGTTCTCAAAAGAACTTTTGCTGATGTTCATCTGTGTTTAACATCTTCTTGCATGATCAGATTGATTGCTATTAGGTAGTAGTTTTAATACTGATTTTTTAAATTATGTCTTGGATTGTTACTTACTTGAAAGACCTTATAGTGGAAGGGCAGGGTACCCCTAGTAGTAGTTACCATTATGGGCATCTGGAAGTGCTCCATAGTGACAGTATTTCATATCTGTAGGTCTTCTGCTGAAAACCCAGGAGCCACCTATAATACCACAATATATGCAAGACCCTTGAGACTTTTATGACAATATTAGGGCTCAGGTAGAAATAAATATATTGCAGCTCCTACTCATGAAGTACTTTATAGATTAATATCAGTTTCTTGAGTTGGGTTAAGGAACAAATTAAGAGCCAGAGAGGATGATTCAGTACTGGTGCAAAAGTGGTCATAATGCTCAGTTCCAGTTAGTATCTCAGCATCCATATTGTGTACCAATGGACTATCTTAAAAAACAATCCTGTGCATTATGCATTACAAAGATCTCAATAGGAAGTGACTTAAAGCATGGATAACTGAAGACAGGATATCTCTAAGTTTGGTCACTGCTGGTTTATCAGTTTAAACTAATAAAAAAAAAAAATCACCACACTCAGTTGTGCCTCTGATAATATTAGTATTATTCCTTCCATGAATCTACAAGCTTTGTTCATTGGGGAATCTCATCCAGACAAATGAATCATGTACTCACAGTATTTGCATCTTGCTGGAGTCAGTTTCAGTGTATTAACTCCTGTCCAGTCCATTTCTGTGAGTTTCATAGCTTCACCTGGATCCAGTGAAAAAGGAATGGAAAAACATGAATGTTGATACTATTATGCTTTAGTAGATAGGAGGACCTTACTTAAGAATGATTACATGCTGGATAAAATATAACTCTCTAGGAAACAAACAGAGAAAGAAATGAAAATAAGTGGAAAGTTCCTAGCATCCCTTAATGGAAACAGCCATTCCAGTATGAGCAAAACAGCTGCAAACTTGTACTGCCATCATTCAGTTCAGACAGTTTTTCCAACATGTTCCCTCTGATTTTGGAGATAATATAACTGTCAAGGCTCACAGCCACTTGATGGCCTTTACCCTCCATTAATTTGCCTGATTTCCATTAAATTTTAAAACCATCTAAATTAGGAAGGTTACAACATCCTGAGGGATCAAATCCCATAGTTCAACAATATGCTTCTTATTATCTTTGAGATATGTGGCGTTGGGCAGCCTAGAAATTAAATAAATAAGTAACCATATTGAAGCTGTGTAGACATTAACTGTGTAGCTTCTTCCAAAAAGTGGGGAGGTCATCTGGTGTAGTCAGTCCCCGGGAGAATCATTTTTCATTTCAAGGGCAAACTTTTCCTAGAACTCACATCAAACATGTCCTTTAATGTCATTTCTTCCATTCTTGTTATCATTTTTAAAAATCCACATAATAACATTCCTTTTTAATGTATGTAAAGAAATGTGTTCCAAAAAAAGTGACCTTCAAGATATTATGTACCACCTACTGGTATGTGTGATCAGACCTGTTTTCACAGAAAAAGAACATTCTAATTTCTTCCCAAGCTGTAAGTGTGGTCATTTAAAATTTTATGCCTTGTACTCGCATTTTGTTTAAGTTTATGTGGCTTTATACTTGTTAGAAAGAGGAGAACACGTGTGTGAGAGAGAGCACACACACACACACACACACACACAAATTTCTGAGCTCTCCTACCCCTAACTGTACCTCAACAGCAACAACTGGGTAACTGAAAAAAGTTTTTCTCTGTAACTGTAAAGACTTGTGTGTCTTACAGTCACAGGGGGCTGTTAATGCTCTTGTAATAAACATTATTTATGATTGTTAATTGAAAAGCATTCAAAATTGCCACAGCGTATTTATTTTGTCATTTAAATTTCTTTGTCTCCCCCTGTTGCTCTGGCAATAAAAGGTCATGGAGAAAACACACCCTGGGAACGGTTTTCATTAAGAAACTCCATGTCAGGGGAGAAACACTTGAGAAACAAAATTATTACAATTATTATACTGTCTTTTCAAAAGAAAAAAGGCAGAGTCATTAAAACATTACAGAGCTGTAATCAGCAGATGATCCTGGGGTTACTTTTCAGGATGTTTTGTAATTAAGGAATTGGTTTTAATAACAAAGTAAAGACATTACCAGCACTTGGAAATAAAAAGAAAAGAGAAAGAAAGAAAGAAAAAAGTTGGAGATACTTTATTGTTAGCTAAACAAATAACTTGTGAATACACTTTTACAGAGTGCAGACAAAAGTTCCCCATTAGTAAACTGTAGTTAGTCAATCAGGTGTAAATTACAAGCTCATGTTATTCTCCCACTTTCTTTCCTTTCAGCTGTCAATCCCTTAGCAGTCCTTTACAACTAAAAAACTAGAACTTCAGAGTTCTCTTTAACCAGATTTATTGTAGATTACAGAAATCTTGGCAATTGGATATGTGTATTTTAGCACCCAGTTTATCTCTAAATTAAATAGAGCAGAACTTTCTTGATTCTTTTGCTAATAATATGTTGAAGCCCTCCCAAGGTATTCATCTACTTGCCTGATATAGAAAGAATGTGCAGATGTTTTCCACTTGTAATACTTGGTGAACTGCTATCATCTTTGCCATCCTCTGAAAAGCCTATTACCTCAATCCTTAACATTATAATGATGATTTGAACAATGGTTGGCAGCAGAGAACAAAACAATTGCAATGCTTAACATTTTAAGCTCTTGTTTTTGAAGAGTATGAATGATGATTCAGGCTTTGCATGAATCAAAGAGGTGATACATGGGCACGATCACTTATTGGACAGAAGAGGTATGGTCCCTCTAGCATATGGAACTTGTGGCTGACCTGAGGAACTTTCTAGATTACAATAACATTGACTGTGATTTCTCTGAGAAAGGATTTTTGGTCACTGAAAATAGCAATGGAAGGAGCTTGGGAAAGGAAAATGATGAGAAATAGACAGACCAACCATAACATGATTAAAGAATGTATGGTTTCTGAGCCAAATGGTACTGGCTGGTTTATTTACCCATCCCTCTTCTTAAGCAACATTTTCTCACAAAATGTAAACTATTAAACACTGTAATAATAATATTAAAATCAACAAAAAGCTCATGTTAAACCATTTAAATATATAAAATATTTTTAAAAGCCAAAATGAAAAGATGGATATGTATGGTTGTTTTGAAGCCTCTGAAGAAAGTAAATATCTGATGCTGAGAGAGAGAGATAGGGAAGGTATGCTACAACCTACAGACCAGAACAGAGAAGACCCTGTTTGCTGTCACTACCAAATGACCTGGTGGTTTCCAAAGATGGCTCTGGAGCAGTGAAGATTGCCCAGGAAAAGGGGTTGTCTCAGATAACTGGACCTAAGCTATTTTCAGATTTTCACAGTAATAAATGTGGCCTGGGAACCTACAGACAGCCAGTACAACTGGAAGGATCAGTCCTAGGTTTCAGTTTTTGATATCACCTACTATATAGTTCAGTGGGAACTGTGAGAAAATGAAGATATGTTTCCAACCATACATCACACTAACTAAATAAACAGTGATCCTTTTACAAACCAGCTTCTTATGCAATATTAGTCAGTCAGTCAGTCATGCTAGCAATGTGTTCCCCCCTCCATTTCTCTCATTGTTTTGTTTGCCTGTTTAAAATTGCTCATATTATTCCATCTTAAGTGGTTGCTCCTACATAGTGTTTCACTGCCTTTGATACCATCCCGATGCTCTTGCTGTCCACAGTCCTCCTAATGGGAGAAAGTGACACTGGAAGCATAATTACACTTCCTAATTAAGTGTAATTAGGCGAAACCCAGATGATATATACAATGGGCTTTTATAAGAGCCAAAGGTTGAGGACTTTTAGAATTTCACACTGGTTTTTCAAGTAAGCACATTACATAGGTTGAAGTAAAGATACTGTTGTTAGAACTTGCTTGATAAAAACCACTTAAGGCCTAAAATATATGGGATTTGTTTATTTAGCTGAGTAAGGATATACTCAGGGTGTGTAATTCTCCCTCCCCATCTTGGTCATCTCCTTCTTAGAAACTAGGTTTTGGGTTTCCTGGACATAATGCAGTAAAAGCACTCTACAACAGAACTATAAAGTTGTAGATGCTGACAGCCTAAGTGATATTTATTTTTCCAACCTGAATCCTTTTGGAACATGGTGAAATAAATACATCCTCTTATCTAGCGTGTGCCTGAGACTGGAAATAAATTCTTGTTTTCTTGTACTCCAATATACCAAAGGTCTGCAATGAATAATTTGGGCAATCTTCCTG
This sequence comes from Python bivittatus, assembly GCF_059951505.1. Lineage (NCBI taxonomy): Eukaryota > Metazoa > Chordata > Lepidosauria > Squamata > Pythonidae > Python > Python bivittatus. The sequence continues at coordinate 6,843,109 of NW_028277042.1, read as the reverse complement.
AATAGGAGACGAAGAAGCTTCTCTATTACCAGTGATAATTATAAAACTCATAATGGGAGCACGTGGAAGCCCCACCATCAATCAGAGAGGAGAAACAATGGGGAATGATAGGTATGTAAAAGTGAAATGGCAAAACCTCACGTGGAAGCTCAATAGTTTTTCTCTCTTTTTTTGCAAGGCTATAAATCATGGTGGACTCATAATTTTCAGGGCAATTAATATCCCACAATTAAAACATAACTTTTTGTAAACTGTTCAGCAGACTCCCACATGCTCTCGCCAGCTGTGATGTTTAAACTGCTCATCCCATAGCATGAGATCGAAAACAATGCAGTCACGCTGGAGGGGCAAATCAGGAACTGCCCTGGTTTTCTAGCCCCAACATTAAGTAGGCGATACCATTTTGCTCAGGACTCATGCTTTTGGAGAAGCATGGTGGTGGCATTAAAAAAGCCCTGCTCCTTGTTAATGAAATTAGGAGACTTTGGGCTCATAATGCAAATTAGGTAATCGTCAGCAACTACCTTTAAACGCAAGGGATTTTGCCCAATTCCCAATTGTCCTATGGACTTTCTTCTTCAGGACTGGAAAACCAGTGAGAACATTGCCACTCCTCCTGTGAGTTCCTGATGTCACTAGTATCCATAATTGATCCTTTTCAATTTGACTACCTTGTACACCATAATAAACCAGAAAAGTGAACCTGCACACCAATATTAGAATACATATTCTTTGCCTTATATATTTCCCCTTCCAAAAACTCTGGAGCATAGAACTTCTTATTTTTCACTTACTGGAATGTTTGAACGGTGGCAGGAGGGAATACTTTGGAGAAATCAATAAGCTGGTTTCATTTCTGCCCAAAGCATTTCTCCGTGAGTCTTGCTTCGTACTGAGAATTTCATTCACTATGTGCACGAAACAAAAGTGTTCCTAATCAACCCCCCCCCCCCCAGTTATTTCTCTGTGTAACAAATGGGTCTATGTTTAAGGCAGAATGTATTGTATAAATGTGTGTACATCCAATCTCTTGGATGTATATTATTTATTTTTACTCACGACTTTAATTTGCATTCTGCCTTTCTGCCCACAGGGCACTCTTTCTGTTTTAACTTTTTTGGTTTACTGATCAGCACACGTTTTGCTAAGTTAATAAATTCATCTCTCTCTAGTATAAGAGATTCTGAGTATAGAAGCTGGAGAAATCCAAAGATGGTCCTGATTCAGATATGTGAATCGGTATAGATTAGGATCCATTTTGCTATGCATATTAACATAGAAATGTTCCAGTTTATTTTTGTTTAACTTTTGGTTGAAAATCTGCATCCAATTCATATGCAATTTCCTTTAACACGTAGACGTTTTGTACAGAATTTCTCATAAGTTACATATTTTTTGTTGTAACTTTCCCAAGAAACCTTTTTCTTTAATGCAGGTTCTTTGCTGTTGCTTGTGTAAATTTCCCAGAGAGAGGCTTTTTAACATACATTTCCCTGATATAAGCATTCCTGATATCTGGAGAACATATAAGATCCTGCATCTTATTTCTTATATTTGCTCCTTTGGTACAGATCTGTCACTTTTGGGACACACCTCTGAAAAGTAATTTTTGTGTGTGCCAGTTGTTATTGCTATGTTATTCTTAACAAAGATAGATTGAACTCTGTTCAGTACTATTATATCTGCAGAGATGGAGTCCAGTTTGGTGGTTCTTACATATCTCTTAGAGCAGCAGTTCTCAAAGTCTGGTCTGGGGACTCCTGGGGGTCACCAAGACCCTTTCAGGAGGTCTGTGAAGTCACATGTTTTTCTCCAGTTTTAATTTCCAGTACAGTAAATATTGATAGATATTGCCCACATAAACCAAAGCTTTTGGGGGTCTTTACATTTTTAAGAATGTAAAGTGGTCCTGAGACCAAAATGTTTGAGAACCATTGCCCTGGAGGAATCTGCTGGACCTTTTACATTGCAAATCCAGATTCTGCTTTAAATGAGGAATGTTCTGGGAAAGGGGCCCAAGCAAAACCACCCAAGAGATTGGAAGACAGTGGAAAGTTAATCTCAAAAACTACCAGATGTGCTGTATGAAGTGAAAAAACTCAGTGTAACCCAAGTAGCAGTGACATCATGTCAAGAATCAGAATGATAAGTTCAGCTGGTCAGAGGCCAGGTCTGGCGCACGCCATTCCCCATAGTCCCAAAAGTTATTTTAAAAAAGAAAATCAGGCATTCTGCGCATTAGCAACGTACATGAGTAAAAGCAAAGGCCCCATTCTAATGCTTTGTCTGTACTGTGTAAAAAATTCATTTGATTAATATTTTAGCTTCAGCGAAGGGTGGGTAGGCAGAGAAAGTTCTCCTTAATGACCCCAATTGTGCTAATGCAACAATCTAATGAAAACTTCACTTAGTTATGTTTGCATAATTTTAAATTTTCCTCTCTCGCTCACTGTAAAATGACAGTGCTCACTTTCAGCAAAAGGACCTCTGTTGTTTTACTTCCCATAATACCTGCAATTTATCCTTCTAAGAGCCCCAGAAAAGCCAGTCCTTAAATGAGCAAAAAAATATCATGACTCATTTACTTAAATAGCTCTGCAGGTCCTCCCAAATTTTCTCTCTTACCCCCTCCCAACCTACAAATGTTTAAAGATATTTCTGCTAATTTATAATCTGAAAGATAGGTGAGTAGTTGAGAGTTTGAAAAATAGATTACTGTCTTCATTAATACAGGTTTGACCTACAAAGTCTTCACGTACTTAATGATTAAAAACCAAAGTGCTAAATAATAAATTATAAGAATTTATAGGAGTCATCATCTTGAAATTAGCTTACCGAATGTTCTTATCATAATAAATCTGAGTGTGTGTCTAATTTACTATTAGCTGCCTAAAATTATATGTTGCAGGTAGATTTGATAAGGGAGGGGAAAAAAAAGAAAATGGGAAACTATTTCATTTCAAGAGAAAAAAAATCACATTCAAACAAAAATTAAAAACATATGAATTGGATCACAAGTGGTTGAAAGGAAATTGTATATATAGGCATGAAGTATAGTATATATTTCTGATGCCTGTCCTCTATAGATGGAAATGAAATTGTGTTTGTTTCTCAAATGGGAGTGCACTTAAGCCATCATGCTTCAACTGTGTTAGCGAGTTAAAGCCAATCAAAATTATGTAAGTCACCTAGAGTCTTATGGGTTTGGGGCAGGTAGGCAGATAGATAGATAGATAATTGATAGATGGAGATAGATTGATAGAGCCATAAGATCTATAGCCACATTTCAGTTTGTTTGCAGTTCAAATTGTTTCTCAAGGCCTTCCTGCTTACCTGCAAAGATATTGGCATTTTCTGGGACAGAAACAGCTTTGCAAGACAGTATTGTAGAGCAGAGGGTGTCTGATAAGATTTCCAACCGGCCAGTCACACCGTTTTCCAGGATATATTGTTCCAACGTCTTGAGAGTTACCTTTCAGTAACCTGGTGAGCAGGTATAATCTTCACTGAGGTGTATTTAGTCCTTATTATAAATGTTCATGTGTGTGTGTGTGTTACTAGAATATAAGCAGGCTGATACTCCTTGCATGAAGATAATGATTTGACTGTTATAAACATTTGCATAAAAAATGAGTTTGCTGTTAAAATAATGAAGGAACTATCCTTTGGAAATTCTAGCTCTTTCCCAAATATTATCTATTATTTATTGATTTGTTTATTTAATTTCCACTCCCATTGCAGTCCGATTCTCAGCAGCTTATATAGCGTACAGCACAACCGCAAATTAAATATGATCATCCTTCTACATCTAAATAAGGACAAGGGCACATGATTTTATCTTTCACTCCCCAGAGTCTCCTCCGAGTTATCCTGCCCAAAATTTGGTGGCAAAAGGCAGGTTTTGTCTTCACGGGTCTTGAACGTGTACTAGATCTTTCTTTAAAAACAAGTCTCAGATGTTTAGTGCCAGTTTCTCCAGCGCTGTTCCCTCCAGTCTGTTTACACAATGATGGCCAGGGGAAAAAAATATGGCTAGGTTGCTGAATCAAATGCATATCACAAGTTGCTTTAAAATGGTGGGCTTGGAAAATATGTGGCTGGTTTTTGTTTTGTTTTGGTTTTTTCCTTCTGGGGGCAGATTAAACCCAGCATGAATAAATGGAGGCTGAGAATAGGACCAGCTGGTTTGACCTTGCTTCTGTGGGCATTCACAGATAACTTGAGAAGCCATCTGCAGAACAGTATCAGTGTTCTAAGTGGGTCAGTGTCCAGGTCCCAAGCAAGAGAAGGCACTTGAAAGTCTTTAGTAGATGAGCTTGGCCTTTAGAAAAAAGAAAGAAAATCTCAAAGACAAAGCCCAGTCCTAATTGTGTTCTCCAAAATAAAACCTTCAGTTGCAATTTATGAAAGAGGACAGCTCAAACTAGTTACCCAGGAAGAAAAAAATGAGGGGGGAGGGAGGCTCTGTTCTCCCCACCCTACACAGTTTCTAATTAATTAGAAAGAAATATGCCTTCAAAAAGACAAGAAAATCAGCTCTGGGATTTTCCACAGGAAGAAATGGCTGCTATGGCTGAAGGGAAGATGTTTTCGTTCGTTCTTTCCTTTTCTAATTTTTATTTATGGATGTTTAAGTATTAAAAATTAATTAAAATGGAATGTGCTAAAAAATCAGTTGTTATCATTAGCTCTGGTTTTGCAGCGCTAAGTGTTGCCGGTGACGTTCAAATGTATCTGTGTCAACATAACAATTTACAAAGTTTCACTAGTGCAGATCTTTTTGACAGGAGAGGTTAGGCTTATTCCCATCCAAGAAGAAAAAGAAGTAGTAACCAGAATTTTGTTCTCTTTCCTTCATTTCTAGAAGGCTGTTGCAACAATTCCAAAGAGCATAAAGAACCTTGCAAAATTCTCCACTAGATTTATGGATGACAGCTTCTTTCAGTAACATCTCCAACAGTTTTTCAAGGGCAGAAAAGGTTTTAGGGTAAAAGTACCACTGCTTGAGAGTGGGGGAGAAAAACCCACCTGATACCTTACCTTACAACTGAATTGAAATATGGAAAACTACAGAGGTAACAGACTAGTGATGTTGAAAAGATTCCATGAACAGAACTTTCCAGGGATGAAAAAGTTAGATTTATGTGACTTCTGCCCAAACAGAACGTTTTTAGGTTTTAGGTTTTGTTTTGTTTTTTGCCTGGGGAAGGACCCAGAATGGGTATATGCCAGTTATAAGTTATCAGGGGAGTCAGAGAGGGAAAGGCAAAGCCAATGCTGGAAGGTAAAGGGAAGTTACTGTCTTGGACTATCAGGTGGAGAAGTAGGTGGCCCCAGTGGGGCTGTTCTACTTGAATTTAAATGAGGCAGCAGCAGCAGCACCATCAGCTATGGGGACAAAAAGATGAAGAAGCATTGAGAAGTTTAGGAGGGCAAACTGGCATACAGGCCATGTGGAGGAGGAAGAAACAGGGGCAAATGTACTAACCATTGTCCTATTTATCATATAAGACCCCTCTGGAATTTGTCTCAGCTGAAACCCATAAGATGGCCTGCATTTTGGATTGGCCAAATCACAGCCCAGCCCGGAACAATTCAGTCAAGCTCCTGAGCTAGAACGTGTGTGTTCTGGCATAGAACAAAATGTACTTTCCGTTTTCAGTGCACCAATGCAGATACTATTAATATAATGAAAGACAGGACACTAGGTTGCCTACCTTTATGATTTTTCTGTATAACATAAAGCATCTCCTTCCATGTTTTGTTTTGCTTCTTTTCTTCTTGCCTTTTTCTTTTAAGAATGATTCTTAGCCATGATGGATAATATACATCCAATGGTAAATTCATTCTTCTTTCATTTTCTAAGCTCAATCCTTTCCCATTTAGCTTACCATATTTACTCAGCCTGGCCTGATGTGTGATTTTCCTGCTTTCATTATTATCCCAGTTACATGCTTTCATATTTCTAGAATGACTTTTGGATCCCTTATCCATTCTGTTTTCTGGGTGGCAATGCACTTGCTAAATCAACAATAAAAGAAATATGGTGCTTGCTTTCCAAACAGAACATGTTTCAGCAGCAGACGATTTGTAATGTTTTCCGACAGGTATTTTTCCTCCTCGAGCTTCATTAACATTTGTAATTGCTCATTAGTTTTCTAAAAGGCTTGACTCAGCACCATCTATATGTCGACCTGTTCTCTGAAGCTGGCTTTGCTACGTAACAATGCAAGGTCACTTGGGGGCTACTTCCATTCAAATACAGGCTCTACATTTGTTCAGAGTGGATGAAACTATCCATACATGGTCATGAGATGAGGATGTTTTCATAGACTCCATTTCAGGACCACCAGGGAAATTCTCATTGTCATAACAGGAGTGGGGGCATTTAGAATTGGATTTTTTTTTTCTTGCTAGACAATCTTATCCTTTGGAGTCAGACTTTGCTAGCATTCCAAATAAACAAATATTGGCATTTCAGCTGCCTGTTAGTTGCATTTCCTCCAGTTAACAGCATCTAGATAGTTTACATTCAGGTCATTTGTACATCTTAAGTTTACCCTCCTACATTGGTTGAGATAATGTGAAGGCGAGGGCAGGGCCTGAAGAGAATACATGTGGGGGAGGCATGGTTAAAGGAGGGACAATCTGAAGAGTTGCTTGTTTAATAGGGAAATAGTAGTCTTCCACCCCCTCTTGGTTCCTTAAACTGAAGCTCATGTTGTTACCCAAAGTTGAGCTAGTTAAGAGTATAATTTTGCCCTTTTCCTCAGGCACCAACATCCTGAGGTGACCCTGAAGAGATGTGTGCACATTCTACCTAAAGACGCAGCATCCCTCTGTTCTCTCTCTCAAACACACATCTATCATCTCTATCTCAAATATCTTTCTACCATCCCTCTCTCAACCTCTATTATCTGTGTGTGTTATCTATCTACTATCTCTGTCTCTCATCCTCTGTCTATCTATTGTCTATCCACTATGTCTTTTTGTCTCTCTCCCTTATCTATTATCTCACAACCTCTATCTATCTATCTATCTATCTATCTATCTATCTATCTATCTATCTATCTATCTATCTATCTATCTAGTTTTATTTGGCCAACCTAGTGCAGGATCTTTTGTTTTAAATTTCTATCCCCTAAAACTGCATTACAGGAATTTGAGGTCTTTTGCTGGTAATCACCGAATAGCTGGTATTTGCAACTATTGAGGTAGTATCTCAGCTTCACTTTTGTTCTTCTATTGTAAGCAGTTTGTTGTCTTAAAAAAAAAAAAAGAAGTCTTCTATCATTTTAAAGACAGCCCACTTGTATTATTACATATTATTTCATTAATATGTGCCTGCCTGCCTGCCTGCCTTCTTTCCTTCTTTCCTTCTTTTCTTCCTTCCTGGACTTTGAAGAATGTCATTAAGCAAAATCACATTCTGAAGGGTGTTTGTAGAAGAAATGAACATCTCTTCCACAAAGCCTGACTCTCACATTGGTGGAGGGACAAGAGAGACTCAGGTTTCAATTCCCACTCAGTCAGGAAATTCACTGGGGTGACTTTGGGTCAGTTATTATCCCTCTGCCTAATCTAGTTCACAGCATTGCCGTAAGGATAATAATAATAAATGCCAGTCTGTTTTTGACAATAAAATATTACATATACGCAGAGGTGACCTTCTTTTCAAGATTCAATGGCTGCGTTCACAGCAACACACTTTTTAATTATTGAATTAATCCATTTTCTGGGTTTGCGCAATACTTTTATAAACTGCCCAAATGGGATAAAGTTGTACTTCATGCCAAAACACAAAAAATTAACCAAGGTTGAAACTAACAAAGCTTAGCATATTGTGTGAACATGGTCATTAAGAGATCTACTTTAATAAGGGAGGTAGCATCCAAATTACTTGTTAAATGATGTGAAATATTGACAAAATCCTATGGCATGTATCTTACAGGTAATGTTCCTTTTGATCATCTACTCTATACAATCAGATTTCATAAAGGTTGTCAAATGCCTGATAATATTAATATTATTAATAATGATATTAATATTCCAGAGGGACAGAGACAGAGACAGAGACAGACACATTCACAATGGTGATTTTGTTGGATGTAGGAAAAGCCTTTGTATGGAAATTTTTGGAACATACTGCCAAAATATATGAATTTCCCTCATTTTTATCAGTTGGATTTATATGTTGTACTCTACTCCCTCTTTTGCAGTTATTGCACTCTATTCATCAAAATATATCGTGGAGCTCATTATTCATTTATTTTTATTTTGATATTGGAATTATTGACTCCAGTGACTGGAGTTGAATGCAACCTGTTGGGGTTTTTTTGTACTGGTGATCTATTGTGACTTGTAGATAATCCTTGTTTTCTGCACCAAACTGATTTGGTGCAACTGTTTGCTAATTTATGTGATTATTCAATTCATTGCATTCATCTCATATACTTCCTATAACTTCTAATGTTTCTATGGAAATTTATAATAATCGAGGTTTCAGTTGTTGCTTGACAACTTGTCAATACATGGGAATAGTTACATTAAGGAAACTTTATTTGTAGATGTAATGGATGTAAATATATCACATTTTACCTTCAATCAGACGCGACACAAGCAGATGGTTACAGCTCCTATTGAGTTTATAGGAAAGGAAAAAAAAGTTGTAAAAATGAATATTACTTCAAGATTGATACATTTATTTATTTGGAGAGATACATTTTCTCACATTCATACCTTTGTTTATCTGCTGGAAAGGATGAACTCCTAGATATTCTGTATCTAACTTACATCATCATATATTATTGATTAAATTCTTAATTTTGATGAGATTCAGTTTTATCACAGGGCATATATTTTGACTTCATTTGTTTTTCTTTGAAAGGCATATGATGAAATAAAAAGAAATCAATTCTGGGTGCATTTTGAAAGGTATTATGTGACATTATGATGTGACTCTTTCACATCATAGCAGGCTGTATGTTGGTTTTATTCTTAGGTTTAGCTCTATTTCCCACATTAAAGGCCACAAGACATGTTTGCAAAATGCTGAAGCAGAAGTCAAATTTTAACCCATCTCATATGATAAAATGTATATTCTGGGATAATCCCAGTTTGAAACTTAAAAAAAAAAAAAAGTCATGGATAGGTAGGGATATTAATAATCTGGATCCATTTACTGCCAAACAAGCTTTTAAAGCATTTGAGTTATTTCAGGAAGAATTTGGATTGCCTAAAATTGCAAAATGTCAATATGTTCAGTTGAAATATCTCTTAGTTTCACAGGTTGGTTCAGATGCCTTAGCGCTATCTCGCACTATTGAATTACAGTCATAGTTGGAAGATTTTGGATGATTCTAAGTTCAATGTTTTTTTTAAACAAACAATTCAAGGGTATCACTAAGGTTGATATTCATCATTTGCGAGAACTCTGGAATAAAGGATTGGAATATTTTATATCAATACATCAGTAGCTAACACCTTAAAGAATATTAAGTTGCTTACCATCTCAACATGAGACTAATTCAATAAAAGTTTCATTTATATTATTTACTGGACACTTCAGATAATGTTTTTTTTTAAAAGGTGGGCTAATAACCTCATACTGGAAGTGTAAAATAGATCAGAGGACCTTTATATGATATGGGTCTGTTGCACTGTGCCTCATTTTGGTTTAATAACCAATACATGGTGTTAAAAAGATCAATATGGTTTAATGACCTGAATGTACTTCTGAATTATGCATTAAAACCCTGGAACTTATCACTATAGGAAAAAAAATGGATTTACTGAACATGGAGGGCAGCAAAAAAGTTGACTTTTCAATGTTGGAAAAGACAGCATGACCCCAGATTTACAATCTTGGATCACTGAGACATGTTTGTTTCCTGTTTAGGAGCTGGCTTTGTCTTAGTGTGATTGCAAAGATTAATCAGTATTATTGTGTGTGGTCCAGCTTTAAAGATGGGTTTAAAAATTAGGCTGACTGATTTTCCGTATGTAATATAACGTTTTTCTTGATTTCTCTGTTTTTATGTTATTTTTTAAAATACATGTTCTCTCTCCTCTCCTTTTTCTTGTTCTTTTCTCTCCCCCACCCCCAATATATTAAAACAATAAACTTAAACCAGCAAACAAAACGAATCCCTTGAACTTAACAAAGATCTTGTTTGGGTAGCCTTCCCCTGACACCCCTCCGCAGATGCCATTCATTCATCCTGCAAGTTAGTAAAAGTAAGATCGCTTGTCATAGCTGTAAGCTATCAATAAAAATTAACGTACCACAAGAAATTGAAAAGGAGGAAAAGACATTTAAATGTTCAGGGTCACCAAGCTATCCATGCATCCTTCCTGAATGTATTCTGGTGATAAGAGGCATGATTGTTTGCCACAAGCTGTATTTCCAGGTTATGTTCCTACATTATATAACAGCATGTTCAATTCAAGGGCAGAGGCACTAAAGTTGCACGCAATCAATAGGCAAAATACAGTTTGATGTTACTGATAGTCTGGAATGAGGCTACGTTGACTAAATAGTTCAACATCGTTTTGCTTCTAAAGTCACTTTGCTGTGTTCTGTTACTTTCTGCTTCAGGTATCCATGTTATAAAAAAAACAGGTGTAATTTCACCAGTTAGTTTTAGGTGCTGTTTTCTTGTTAATAAGCTCTTCTAAGCAAAATGTCTCTGTGATCAAAGAATCTTTCTTTCACTTTCCAAAAGAGAGTGGGAAATTCCTCCTAAGGTTTACCTAGGACTTTGTGGCTCTGTGAAACAAACAGAATAATCATGGTGATGATGATGGTGTGCGAGACGCAGTAGTGTCCAGGTTGCACTACTGTACTGAATTGTTTTCGAAAAACTCTTAATGTTCTGAATTTGGATTCTGCATAATGAGGGTTGGTTAGCACTTTTCCCCTGTTCTGTTTTGGTTTGAAAGCTATCTCCCTCATTCTCACACCTTGCTTTCAGAGTTAAATGATGGGTGTGCTGGAAATTTTACTCAGATTTAGGGATGAACAGTAGGACAATATTATTTACATTAGCTAGGATCCAAAGAACAATGGTTACTTTTACATACCTAAGAGTATCATTCAATGTCCTGTAGAAGTTTCTAGGTTCCATCCCCATTATCACAGTTTGAACCTGGCTCCAAACCTTGGCCACAGACCATCAATATTTTTGTATCCCAATTCAGATGACTTGTTACATTCCTAAGAAAGACAATTTACCCACAGGAGGTGGGGACAGGTATCAAATCCTGACACCATGCATTCCCCATCAAACAAGGACAATTGAATTTGGAAAAACTTTAGGGTACAGTTTATGTATCCCTTAGGATTTCAAGCATGTGTTTCCTATATAACTCATATAGTTGAGGAAGAAAAACATGCATAGCTTTCTCTTATTATGCCAAGAAGTAGCTGCTAATCTCAGTTTTGCTGGACAGTCTGGGTATATAATGCCTTTTACTTAAGACAAGTATCTTGTACTGATAGTGAAAAGAGCCAGTTTGGTGTAGCAATTAAGGCACCAGGCTAGAAACTGCAGGACCATGTGTTCTTATCCTGCCTTAGGCACAAAGCCAACTGGGTGCCTTTGGGCCAATGACTCTCTCTCAGTCAAAGGAAGAAGTCAACAGCAAAGATCTTTGGAAAATGTTGCCAAGAAAACCGCAGGGACTTGTCCAGGCAGTTGCCAAGAGTCAACACTACTTGAAGGCACCAAAAAAAAACCCCAAAACAAAACAAATGCAAGCAAAACAAAAATGATACTGAGGACGACAGGCATGTTATTTATTTGTTCAGATTTATATGTTATTCTGGCTGCAGTGTTAATCATGATGAAGATCAATAGAATGTCTATTTTAAGAGCTGGAGAAACTAGAGCCAAGCGATACGTTCTCACAGAACTTTTCTGATGTGTGTCCTGCTGTTGGATGTAATTCTTGTTGTTAATGGAGAGCCATCTTGAAGCTTTCTTCCACACCTGTGTGGAAGTAGAAACATTTTTCTGCTTCTACCTTCCATCAGTATCTTCCAAAAGCCAAATAGAGCAAGAGCAGGAACAGAAGTTCCCGCACTGTTTCTTCTATCTTCTGAGTAGGAAAGCACTGGGTTTAACACTTCTCTTTATGTGCTGTATTTTCACCTAAACAGAACAGAAAATACCTTGGGAATTCTTCTGTTAAGAATAAGAGCAATCCAGAGCCCATTAAAATAACAGATGCAAATGCAACAGTTAAGCAATACTTTGATAAGTTCAGCTAATCATAAGGAAAAGGAGCAATGTTTATTCCCCTCTATGTCTAAAATGGACTATTGCTTCTAATACGTGGAATCATTTGTGCAATCATTTAGTTCCTTCCCACCCTGAAGGTTTCCCTAACCTAGCATTGGTTGTCAAGATTCTTAACAGTTGTCAACTAGATTCTGAATCTCTACAAAACAGAAAAAGCATCAGTGTTTGAGATTTCTCTGGATATACCCAAGCAGTTACCAAAACAGCCCCTTTTTTTCAACCACAAATAAACCACGGTCTTGATGATGTCCTCCTTTATGCAAAAACACGTGTCTCTCTGTGTCATGTCCAGCTGTTTGGCTCATATCCCATCACTGAGCCAAAATTGGAAACTCATAGAATGCTTATTCTATTTAACTGATTAATACAATTTATATCCTGCCTTTCTGTCTAATGGAATAGACAGGATGGTATAGTACACGAAACAAGGAATACAACAGATAGGTTCAAAATACAAAACAGGAAAACAAAACATATACATTGTACATCATAAAGTCATTAACATTTAAAGATCTGGCTAAAGCACTTTAATAGCTCTGTGATCTGTAGTTCTTTAAAAGAAAATCAAAGTAGCTTTTTGTCATGGGAAGGTTGTTTGATGGTTATAATCAGTGTAAATGCTCACCAAGGAAGAAAGGGATACAGACACACAAATCGTTGAAGTACAAGAAAAATTCTGAAATTAAGAGAGGGAGGGAGAGAGCAATTCCTGAAGCATCAATTCTTCTATTTCAGGTATAAGACATGCAGTTGAAATTCAAAGCAGAGGTGAATTTTAGAAGCTGTCCTCAATTGTGCAGTCCCTACACAAACTCTTTCCATGATTTAATGCGGTTTTTCCAAATTGGATTTTCCTCGTTAGATGGGGAATGCATGGTGTCAGGACTTGATACCTAGTTACCAAATATTGTATTTGAAGTTTTGCTTTAGTTTTGTTTTGCCTTCCACTTTAATTCTAGCATCTATTTTCAGACTTCCTGTTCTCGGCCTGTTAACCTGTACATGCAGGTTAAAAGAATGGAAATAGTGGAATTCATGGGTTTACATTGATGATATCATTTTTGTATATTTGTACTTTAAAAAAAAATGCCCCCGGGCAATAGTTCATTAGTATATAAATACAGTTTAACTTCCTGCAGAATTACTAATTCTTTTATTATTTTTTGTAATATTTTTTGCTTAGTTTGCTTTGGATAATTTTCAAAGCACTATTCCCAGTTGAGATACCCAGGAGACAGAAATTCCACTATTAAAGGTTCTCCACCCTCCACATCCAAGCCCACTAAGAGAGAACCCCCAGGTTATTTATAACTTGATTTTATCTCAGTAAATTAATTGAGTGAAAGCAGAGTCAAATCTAGGAGAAAATGCCTTTAAACACTTTATATATAAGACTGTGTTTAAACAGAGAGATGACTTTTCACAATTTGGCAAGCTCAGTGGAATTTTCATTGTGTTTGAGGGTGCCAAAAAACCTACCATGTTCTAGGATATTCTTAAATGAAAGTCATAAAATATATGAATCTGAATTTATAGCATGTTTATAGTTATTCTGCGTTGACTTTTTTTCTCATTTTAACTCGTTCTTGCATATACATATATGCCTGCCTATCTCTTTATCTGTGTATAATATCTTAGTACTTATAACCCTTACCCAATTCCCAGTTTAAATCAGCTAACATTTATTTATAGAGGGAGATAGTTCTAATGAAATAAATAAACTGGGAGTATCTTGGGCTTTTTTATCAACTAATCTGAATGTGATATATTCATTATATTTCCATATGTTTTATGTCAGAGTTCAAGAACCCAAAATGGCTACAGATGTATCAAGTGGGGCGGGGGACATTTCCACAATGTTTTCAGTTTTTCTTACTATTTGTCCACAAATGGGGAAATTTATAATGTAAAGTAGGTGTATATCAAATCAGAAACAAATATTCAAAACGAATGCTAGTTACACTGACGGTGTTAACATACTGAGAAAAGCCATTGCTTTTCTAATCATGATTTGTTCATTAAGCCTCAGTTGGTTGGGTACACATAGCTTACAAATTGCAGTGAGTGGTTTTGCCCATCTTGCTAACCCAAAATCACACCAGCCCAATTGTTGCTTAGTATGATGCTTGAGCCTACTTAGTGAAATGATAAAATGAATTAGCTTGAAAAGAAAGTATATGGTACCCATCTATGGTACGGATCAGCAAAAAAGGTGAATTAGAGTATCTTTCAAAATAGTTTCTTAAAGAACTTTTTCCTCAGTTTCAATTTTCATGGTAAGGTGACATATACCACTTCACTGTGTTTTCGTCAAGATTCAGTTACCTGACAGCACCACCTTGATAAAACTGGGTTTGCAATAAGCAAAAACAAAAACCAGCTAACAGTAAATTGCCTAAACAGAAGCTGCTTTCTGTTGAGTCAGATTATTGATTTATTTTCCTCAGTAGCCTATACTGATCATAGCAGCCCTTTATAATTCCTGATAGGAGATTTTGCAGCCTAATGGGAGATGTTGGGAATTGAACCTGTGACCATCAGCATCCAAAGTATATTCTCTACTACAGGTAGTCCTCATTTTTCAACCATAATTGGGACCAGCTAATCTGTTGCTAAGTGGCATGGTTGTTAAGCGAGATATCACATGACCACAACAGGCACACAACCTCACTTCCACCATGGTTGTTCAGCAAGTCACCTGCAGTTGTTAAGTGAGACATCACGTGACTGTGACTTGCAGTTTCACTGCTGGCTTCTCCATTGACTCTGCTTATCAGAAGCCAGCTGTGAAGCACACAAATGGCAATCGTGATCATGGGGCATTGCAACAGTGGTAAACACCGTTTGCGAAGAGCCCAAATCTTGATCACATGACCGCAGGGATGCTGGGACAGTTATAAGCGTGAGGACCAGTTGTATAGTTACTTTTTCAGTGCCGCCGTAACTTTGAATGGTCATTAAACAGAGCAGTCATTAAACGAGGACTACTGTACTTAGCTATATCATTCCTACCTATCAGGCATTTTACAAAAAAAAACTCTGGAGGCTCAAACACAGAGGATGTGCTCTAGTAATGAGGTATGAGTTGATCTCTATTGTTCTGTAAGTCTTGCAAGCCAGCATTGGAGTTTGACTTTTCTGCCCTATGGTTGAAGAGAACCAACCTAAACCCAGCTCTGTATCTATGTCTGAACTGTGAGGACACATATAGGACTTGGCCCTTTCAAACAGCCAGGAACAACTGTGATATTATCTGGTTTCTATGATTTGGAAGGGTCCTAGTGTTTTTTTGTTTTTTGTTTTAATCCTTTCCTTATTCTTTATATCAGGACAGAATGTCAGACAAATTTATGCTAGAAGGGCCCATTTGTCTAATATACCTTCTGAAATTGCATGTTCTCTCTTGCTTTTTTAAAAGGTCCTTTGTATCTTGCCATCAGTATTTTATTTACTAAGTTATCCAACCTTATAAATATTTGAGTAACTTTTTGGTCTGGATAAAAATCTTTCCCGGCAGTTCGGTGCAAATAGACTTTTTTGCTCTAGAGGCAATAGTAATCAGATAAATTAATATTGATTTGTAAGAAAATATGTTCTTTTAGAAATAAAACGCATTTTGCTAAACACTTCTCTCTTTTAGCCTTTTTGCTAAACACTATCCATGCCGCAAAAATGTGAATGTAAAAACAAGGAAACAGTTTCTCAAGGTTTTCCCTGAGAAACTAATTATGGGCAAAGTAATGCAAAGTATATTGGTGATTTTTTTTTGTTATACAGCACATCTAGCAAAAATCCTGAAAAGGGGAAATCAGTCATTTACCTACTTCATGTTCATTAGAAATACAAAACATTAAATTACAATTGTGGTGTGATTAATCTTTAAAGGAAATATTGTATTTGAATATGGCACTGAACCATAGTTTAATGTGATGAAAATGCACAACAGGAAGCCTTCTGTAAGGGCAGACAAATGTGTCAAGTTTCTATATTTCTGTGTACCTCATTTTTACAGTCTTCAGATTGCTCTACAGTATCCTATTTCCACATTGTTTTGCAAGTTAAAAGAAAAAATCTACATGCAAATATACTTCCATACATCTCCGTCCTACCAAATGTTTTTGTCCACCAAACACATTACTTGCAAGAGTAGATAAATCCTGCTTTTTATATTTTTCCTACTACTATACAGATATGTATGCATACTTCTAATAATACAGTAATTTCTGCACACATATTCACTGAAGGACTAAATTATAGCCAAAATGCAATCTAGACTACTAACTATTTGGTTTCCAAATCTATTCAGGATATGCAAATGTGTTAAATTTATTTACTAACCCTTATGTCCTGTCAGCCTCAGAACAATCAAAATTCCTGTTGAAACCTATATTCATTCAAAATTCTTCTTCATTTATAGCTTTGAAATAACATTCTCTTTTCCTTACTTTTCTGGCTTGACTACAAGGGCTCCTAAAATTTTTGCTTCCTATTTTCCCTAACCACACTTTAGCATATAAACTATTACTAGTTATTGTTTGTTTTAACAAGCCAACTTCATATTCAAATCATCCACCACTCAAATCATCATCCATTCTTAACCCAAAGTAACTTAACAAATACACATGGGTTGTTTTTAAATGAGACTCAGGAACCAAGAGACTCAGGAACTAAAAATAAGATAAAATACTATAGAAAAACTCACAAGCTCATTCATTCTTTCTTTATTTTCCAGTAGATAGAGAGCTGGAACAAATTCCGTGAAATGATACATCTAAATCAATCTAGATCAACAAGACAATATCATTGAAACAGTACCACAATCATTCTAAACATTAATTGTGCTGGACGTTTTCTGAAAATTTGCAGTTGCTTGGCACAGTTACGAAAATTGTCAGAATCATCTAAAAACAAATATGAATGGTATGTATGTACACACACACACACACTACATATTTATTTTTAGATTCCTTTTTCAGTCCCACAATGATTTTATTAGCTTCCTGTTGTTATTCAGGTATAACTTGAATATGTCAGATTTCATTCTAAATTAACATGGCCATGACTCTTGAAACAGTTTAAAATGGGGCTTATCTTATTCTCTCTTTCTCCAAAACTAAACTTCCTTTTTCTTTTTTCATTACAGAGATTTCTTTTTCTCATGATAAAGGTTTTGTATTTTTTCTTCTTCAGCAAGGGTTTTGCTGAGTGGGCAATGGCACGGTCTCTTTAAGTGTTTAACAGTAATTGGTTCATGTCCCGGTGTTCATTGAAAATCCTAGACATTTCATGTAAAATCATCTTAATGAGCGGATGAATTTTTCATTCACATTAGAAAGCTCACTCTGACAAACAATTTCTAAATAAAACTTTGGCGGTATGACATCCCATATTGGACTTGACAAAGAGGACAGGTGCATTAGAATAAAACTGTATGGTGATCCTTCAAGCTGTCAGCCATGAATATTTTATTTCTTAATGAATCATCTTTGCAAAATGAACTTTCTGGTTGTAGTGTCAGTGCCATTTACAACCCAAAAAGAAAGGAAGGAAGGAAGGAAGGAAGGAAGGAAGGAAGGAAGGAAGGAAGGAAGGAAGGAAGGAAGGAAGGAAGGAAGGAAGGAAGGAAGGAAGGGAGCCTTGCTCCGTTTAAAAAGTGAATTCCTGAAATATGCTAATGCTAGCACAGAAGGCATGCCCTAGAAGAGGTGTGTTCAAAATGACATTTGACTGTGCTCTAACCATCTCTCCATGCTGTTTCCAAGAGGATGTCATTCCATTTTAAAAATAAATGATCAAGAAAGTTGATCATTACTTTTATTAGTGTTGACATGAAAAGTCACAACAAACCTGTCTAATTATTCTGTCAGGGTTTCCTCCGTAAAGTACAAGAAGTTAATTGACTGGTTTTAGATGGTCGGAGATAGACGTGGTTGGAGGCAAGGGATTCTGCTTAGTCATGTGTGAGCGCACGTATCAAATTATCCCTTTCTGCCTGAACCCCCACAGGTTTGTCTTTATACCTTTTGTCAGGAAATTGTCAAGCATGGGCCAGATTCATGCACAGCTGCTTCATAAATAGTTTGCTTTACTAAACTGGTTTGACACCTTTCCTCAAAATCTTTGGGATCAGAATAAGGACAGTTTTTCTTGCTATGGATTAGGTGCTTCACTTTCACGATCCTCACAGAGGTGTCCGGGAGCAAATGATATGTAAGTGATGATGTCATCACACAAATGCTGTGCGTTACATGCTCGGCGAGATGCAAGAATGTTGTTGCCTGTCAAGCCTAGCCCAAGGAACTCCAGGAGACCATGCAGGTTCAATCAGCAAGGTTTATTAGCTACTGCCTATTTACAGAAATCTTCTCAGACTGAACACCAGTTCCCAGGCTCAGCGAATTTCCCTATCAAGGAATGTTTAGGGATGTGCCAGTTTCCTTCGCTTATCTCCAGAGCGTTCCTCTGGAGACGAGAGCACAGTTTTTACTCCCCTTCCCCCATTCCAGTCCATCACATTGCCGCATTTTTGAAATGGCATTACTGTGCACGGGGCATCTCATGCTAGTGTTTAGTACCAGCAGCTTCACTGCAGTATATTGAAATACTACTTTATTTACCCAATGAATGTTTCCCTAATAATTCATTTGTAAATGGAGGGGGCGGGGTCCTTCTTACATTTTGTGTTGCTGAGTCAATTCCAGCTTGGTGTCCAACCCAATGGACACCATTTTTCCAGAATTGACTAACAGTAGCTGTTCCTCTGAGTCCTTGTGAATTTACACTTGTGTCATCAGTGTTATATCTAGTCACCTTGCTTCCGTCCATCTCTTTTTCAACTGCCTTCGATCTTTGCAGGCATCAGGATCTTCCTCAGTGACTCTTGCCTTCACCTTATGTCTCCAAAATATTTAAACATTAGCTTTTTTCTTAGTGCTTCCAGTGAGCAATCTGGTTTTACATTTTATATCTTATGTTAGCTGAGATGAATGGAGACTTTGTTGAAGACCCAGTAAATGATTGCAGCTGTTGCTGCTGGAAAGTGTTCCACCTTGAAAGATTAGCCTACCGATTCATCCTGATTACGATGGTCTGCTTGCCTAATGAAATTAACACTCTTGGTAATGTGTAAATAGGACTTCTTTCTGTTTCCTTTTCTTCCTGTCCTCTGACTCCCATCCTTGTTTTTTCCCTATTTCTCTTTCCTTCTCTTCCCAAATGCAGTTAACCCTTCACATTCCCAACTGTATCTTAGGCCTCCTCCTACTTCTCCTCTTTTATTATATTCATTGCCATTTCTGTTGAAAGGAGGGAGGGGCATACATTGGATTGTCAGTTCTTTGCATGTGAAATAATGGTTAATATTTACAGATGGGGTGTACTTTATTTTATTCATTTAATTATTTATTTGTAGGAGCAATGTACTGCTTCAGTCTGACAAACTCTTAACGGTGTCCCGTTAATGAAGTACGTAATAAAACAATACCTACACAATAGCAACAATAATAAAAATAAATAAATGTAATAATAACATAAACCAATTTCCTAATACTGTACCTCACGGAAACCTTTAGAACAAAACGGTGACTCAACTATTCACCATACAATCTATTAAAAGCACGATCTGTGACCGTGCAATCCAACTTGCTAACAGTGTAGCCAATTTAATAATATACTTAAATGAATAACAATATAGTTCTTAATTGGTAGTTTTCTTCATTTGTCTAACTGACATAGCCACCCATCTCACATACGTCACTCTGGGTGGATCACAAAGCTAAATCCCAAGAAAACAATGCAATTTTTTTAAAAAAAAATCCAAATCATACAACAAAAACCATTAAAATGCATTAAAAACAATACAAACTATTAAAACCATAATCTGCGAGAGTGCAATCCAACTTACTAACAATATAGCCAATATAACAATATAGTTAATTTATAACAGCATAGTTATTAATTAATACACGCATATGCACACACACACAAACGTATCATCTCTTTATGTGTATACATATCTGCATACATATATACAATTCTGTTGCAGGCACAGGATGGCTTTTGTTTGGAGTCGACAACCCTAAACGGAGAGTTGGAAGGCTGAATGTTGCATAGGATGACTGCCTGTGTTTATATATTATTCAATCTCTTCATTATTGGAGGGATGATAGACAAATAGGGTAATTTAAGCCAACCTGAGAAAGACTCGTCTTGGGGGACATGTATGAAATAGACAATGCAAAATGGTGCTGATACAAATTTCCCATAAACATGGCACCAATGCAGGAAAGATTTGTCATCATCATCTTTATTATGGCCATTAACCAGCACAAAGAAAGGATTTGATCTCCAGCAAATAGGAACGTAGTATGCATTGAAGGGCAACCGAAGGGCATCAGTAATCAGTCTTAAGGCCCAGAAAAGTTCATCCTGTAGGTAGGAGATTTGTCAAATAATATTATGTTTAATTATAATCAAAATAATGCTCATTTAAATAAACAAAAATAATGTTGATTGTGTTTTTGGCCACTGTGTGTGTGTGTGTGTGTAAGTTGATGGTCTTTTTGTATTGGGGATTTTACTTTACCTAGAGTCACTGTGTGTGAGTTGGGTGGCCATATAAACTTGTTAAATAAATAAATAAAATAATCCGCAGCATCTATTACCTTCCTTAAAAAGCAGTGCCAAACTGTCTATTTTTGCCTAGATATTCATGGCAATTTTTATATTAATCTTTCATTCAACATCTAATGTCTGACATATTAATGTTCTTGACTATTGTGCATTCATTTTGTATGGAAGTCAGAAGCAGTGATGTAACCTATGTAGTCAAGAAAACAAGGTAGACTCACCTATCTCACCCTGACAAGACCTAAGATGAGAACGTTTTCCTTGCATCTGAAATTGGAATGGAACAAGAGGGAACGGGTGAAGGTACTTAGAGTGACAGAGTTCAGGATGGAGTAGTTTTTATTTTCTTCTCCTGTATCTTTCCTTTTTGGGGTACCAAATTAACTTGAGCTCTGCTTGAAATGTCAAGAGAAGTACTTCTTTGCTACTTCTATGTGTTTCGTGCGAGCAAATTGTTGATACTTTTTTTTTTTAAACCATTGGTTGTAATTACTCTTGATAGTTGCTTGGGTGTAATACCATCACCCCCATAGTAAATACGTTTGGTGGATGCTTTTACTGTAGCCCCTAAATGTCCTTTGTATGTAGATGTCTTTAGAATTAAAATGTCTTAAGCTTTTCTCAGCTTTTGCATCCAGCCTAGAGGTGTAAATATTTCTAAACAATGATGGTATGGGAGAATCACATGTAGAAAACATTTCAGCAGAAAAGCATATAGGCTTTGGGAGGTTTTCTGGGTGTGCATATATGCATACATGTATCCATGCACCTCTACACACTTGTGATCTTTACAACTGGTCTGAATCGCTCTCTGTAATAACCAGCCTGTGCTTTAATTTCTATACGTGCTTTCTGTTTCTAGCTAAATGTTCTTGCTCACATTTCTCTCCTCTCCTCTCCCTCTCCCTCCATGGACGCACAAGGTATTAATCAAATGAACTTGTAAAAGATGGCCTTTATTAAATTATTTTTATAATGAGTTCCTCTTACCAAGAAATACAGTGTTAAAAGGGTGATATCACTAAAATTAATTAGCATAAGGAACGCTGGGCGGATAGAAGCGGGTGGATCTTAATCAATAGCAATATGATTACACCTATGCAGCAATTATAAATTATTTAAAAGAGTACCCCTAGGTTACTGACTACTTGCCTTTAAATTAAATTCCCTGTCAATAATTGATGCAAAGAATTAATGTGAGAACACCTTCAGTTACTGAAAACTTTTTTAAGGTGGCATAAAATATTGAACCATTGCCTATCATTAGCAGATAACTTGTCTCTTTTGTATAGCATCATTCTTTGTTAAATTGGCCAAGAAGGACCTCCAGAGCATGAAAGATGGCTAATGGAGGGTGTTGACACAGAAACTCATCAATTTCAAGTAGGAGAGACATGTCAAAGATCTGATGGATCTCAGCTTAAAATCCAGTGCTCCTAGATGCATTTTGGGGAGCTGTGCTCCTTGCTTAATTCAAAATGAAACTTACTTGCTCAAGGTTCCACATCCAGTTGAAGAGTTTGGCCTGGGGACACCCTAAAGGATATTAAGAGGGTTTCTGTGCATGCATTGAATGTATCACAAAGTAACTTCATCCATTCCCTTAGGAGGGGCTCCAATGTAGGGACTCTTGGACGGTTTTGAATATTCACACTGGGCTTGCCTTGGATTTCATGCACAACCTCTCAGTCTCATAAAAGAACTGGCTATTAAATGTGACAGAGCACATTTTGCATTTGGTCTCCGTGTGGCTTGCGGAGAAAGAGAAACCAATCGTGTCCTGTTTCATGAATCTGTTGCAATAGTTCACACTATAGTAAACTGGCATAAGGTGAAGCGAGGGCAGTGTTTTCCGGAACCAAGTTAAAACAGTACTATCCCAGTGTGCTTTTGCACCATAGTTGTGTCTAGAAGAACACCATAGGTAGTCTATTATCATTATCAGTGGGTGTTATAGGAATTATTGTTGGCCACTCAGAATGTGTGTGGTATAGGGTAGCCTTTAAATATTGTAAATAAATAAAGCAAGAGAAATCTAAGTGAAACTGATTAGTGAACAGATAGCCTCTTACTGATTGCATACTGTGTTGTCCACAGCCAGATCTTTCTTTGGGTTTGCAACAGATTTCTCCACACTGGTAATCAAGAAAATGAGATCCTAAGTTAGTGGTAACCTCCT